>NW_013667044.1:101177-132562 GCF_000517525.1 Limulus polyphemus
TTAAGTTAACTTAATAGTCATGATAATTTTGATGCAAGGTATAGTAATATAACATAGTAGTTTTCACGTTTGTAAAAACACCCTTAGTTACATATAGTCTTTCAGGACTTCTGTTCTTCTTTAGATTTTGATAGGACATGTAAGTTATTGGAACAAGGCTGATTCACAGTTTGTATTACTACTGCATAAGTTTGTACACAACATGGTTCTTACTGGGTAAAATGGTGACTGCTAGAAGTGTATTTTTTACTATGTTACAGTCTATAAGTATAAAAGATGTTACAGTGCTACCCCTGTATTTAGAAACTGTTGGGTCCATGTAAAGTTTGTAGGCATCACAGATTGTTAACATTGCTGTTTCCAGATGGTGGCAATTCATGTGGAACAAAATATATTTATTATCCCCTCACTTTCTTCTCAGGTTTCCCCATGTTAATGCTGCAAAGATGTGCACTATTTAACTGGCATTTCTTTTGATACACTTAGAATTTTATAATATACTTTGCTCATCAATTTTCGAATTCTTATTTACGTGCTGTTCTTCATGGCCAGGTGGTTCGGGTGCTTGACTCGCAATCTGAGGGTTGTGGGTTCGAATCCCCATCCCACCAAATATGTTCGTCCCTTTAGCCATGGGGGCATTATAATGTGATAGTTAATCCCACTATTCATTGGTAAAAGAGTAGCCCAAGGGTTGTCAGTGGGTGGTGATGACTAGCTGCCTTCCATCTAGTCTTTCACTGCTAAATTAGAAATGGCTAGTGCAGATAGCCCTCGTGTAGGTTTGCGCGACATTCAAAACAAACAAACAAACTGTTCTTCATGAAAACTTTACATTGTAATAATAGGTCATATATTGTTATCAATGCAACATGATAAGCGACAATAGGCAAGCTTTCTGACTAATTACATTTTCCAACAGCTAATATGAAAAAAAAAAACATTTTACTTTAGATTACAACAATTTGCCATTTGTTTGTTATAGTTTTTGCAATCATGATTGTTTTATTTCCAAAGTAAAATGCATATTAACAACTAACTCGATTTATCAAACATGCTCTATTAACCAAAATCCTCAAGGAAGTTTTCTGTATTGACCCTATTTATATACCTTCAGTTGAAACTGATTAAACCTAAAGTGACTTACCTTGAGATCATGTTCAACTATCCAGTAACACTCTGATATTTGTTATTACGTTACTTACAACCAACAGAAAGTAAAGTTTTAATTTACTGAATGACGTATATTGAAAAAAGGCTTTCTTATGGGAACGTTTAACTTATTTTGTTCTCAGATTGAAGTTCTTCACTGTTGGGTTCGCGTCAACCACCTAAGCAAATAATTTCAGTGCACTTATATCTCTGTTAAAAATCCAATCAGACTCTAACTATATAAATTCCATAATAAATCTTTAATAAAATACTTAATGAAAAAAAATATTATTATTTTAAATATATATATATACTAAAAAGCTTGCCAAATTTCATGAAGATACTTTTATAACACTAAAAGTTACAGTAGTGGTTATATGATAGTTAAAAGGTCAGTCACTTTGACCAACCCTATATTTAGAGGGTTAATAAGAGGTTTATACAACAATGAAGCACATGGTTCACACCTTTTCATTGTTATAGTTTAAAATTGCCTCTGAAAGCTCTCTTTATGCATGTTGTCAACACAGACATAAAGAAAACAATGAATGTTGAGGTGTTTGTTTGTTTGTAATTAAGCACAAATCTAGACAACGGGCTATCTGTGCTCTACCCACCACGGGTATCGAAACCCGGATTCTAGCGTTGTAAGTCCACAGACATACCGCTGTGCCATTGGGGGGGTTTTTAGCTAGTGAAGTACCGAGAAACATGTTGGTTGCAGTATTACTCTTTTTTTCACTGAACCTTTATGTTCAAGTTATTACTTTGAAACATATGATTGCTGTTAAACTTACATTGTTTTAATTAACTTTAAACACTCCCCATCAGTTGACAGGTATTTCAGTTGGTACAATATATACACTGTTAGTGATTAGCATTAGCAACAGCCTGCTATGCCACATAAAAATACACAGGTATCAATAAATTCCTAATTTATTAAAACTATAAACATTAATCAAAAGTTTAATTAGTAAAGGTTCTGATTAATCATTTATTCACATCGCCCAGCCCATGTGACTATCACTTTATCTGAAACTCATGGAAAGCACATAACCAGGGAACAGCAGCAGTCACATCCAGTGATCTGCAAAAAAAAGCACAACTAACTATTTCATGTTATATCATAAACAAGAGTCATTTCTTAACACTTATTGGAAACAAAGAAACACCTCAAAATTCTGTAAAATAAGTTGTGCAGTAAAATTTTGTGAAAATTAAAAAAAATACAAAGAGACAGAAGTAAAACCTTAACCAAGATTTACCATTTTTATTTCCTTTGCAATTCTGTACTTTTAAATTTATTTGTTGTATTCAAACTAAGACAAAGGTTATATGTAAAGTTCATAAAGGCTTTTTTCTTACACATCAGGGTTTGACAAAGGAAGACTGAGGATTAACTATACTGAATTGTTTTCTATTAAATTCATTTATTTTTTTTTAGACAAATGCATAACAGATGATTTTTTGCAATTTATTGAAAACAATTATAGTAAAACAATCTATATGTCTACCTATAAAAACAATCTTTCTATCTATCTATATATATATATATATATATCACTCCAGTGTATAATTTGAAAAAATAATAACATTTTTGGAAGTTTAGAAGTTATTAGGCATAATGAAAGAGAAGGTCTGGCATAGATCAATACGCATAGTATTAAAAGTTAATCCTGTTCCAATAAGAATCAGGTTAAAATATTTCAAAATTATATACTTATGTAACAGAAAATGTATGAACAAAAATTATCATATTTTTTTACATAAAAGTTGTAACTCAAATACTTGCACCTGTAAAATAAGTTATAACTTAATACTGTCTCAATTTTCAAAACATAAGTTTGAAGCTAAATATATATATAGTTAAGGAAGCTTATAAAATATTATATTACCAAAAGATTAGTATTTTTTAAGTTAATTTAATTGTCTTCTTGTAAACACTGAAGTTGTGTAAAAAATGTGAATAGAAGGATATTTGCATGTTATTATCTAAAAACACTAGAACTTACAAAAATGTCTGGAATATAATAATGTAAAATTTATCTAAAGCAAGTTTCTTAAAAATAGATAAATCACCTCAGTTGTGATTAGAATTCACAGTGTTTAACTACCTTACGAAGAAAATAATTCCAGCTTGTCCATTAAGTTTACTTCATATAGAAAATAACATAACATCATGAAGTCATACTAAATTTAAGACACTTAAGTGAAAACAAGTATCACTATAATGCTTACTTATTAATCATCAAATTATGAAATACTGTGATACATTTTTATGATTAACTGAGATAAATATTTGATAATTTGAAATATGTCTACCCCAGCTTCTTCAGCATCTGCTTGGTCGAATGGTAAATTCACAGTAATATCTGGAGTTTCGTTAATTTCTGTTAGTTCTTCTGTATTATAATTCTGTTGTTTAGCTCTGTAGAAGAGTCCAAGATCTGTGAAAGCATGAAAGGAGTAAATTTGTAAGGTATATTTAATACACAAAGAAAATTATCAATTATTAACAACCAAAATGTTACTTGAATACATCTAAATGAAATTTTTATTTGAAGCCAAGAACCAGTTTATAAGAATAAAGATTTTAGAAAAAGATGCATAATAATAATAATAATAATATAGCTTCAAAATTATGGTACCTTACAGTTTTAGGAGATTATCCATTGTGTTTAGAAAAAATAGAAAAAAATAACATTATTTACTTTCTTCATTATTTAATTCTATATCTTTATTTACAATTATTTATTTTATATTATTGTGCCACAGTAATTGAAAATTCTTAATACTGATATATTTTTAAAACAAAACTAAGACAATCAAAGAAATTGTGAATATATTATTATGAATTTCAACATAAATACTTGACTAAACCCAGCAGAAACTTTTAATACTAACAGAGTTAAAACAGTTTTCAATTATTTTAAAGTCAAAATCACCTTATTATAGGAAACAGTCTTCTAATTCAGAATTTCCAAGAATGGGAGCTGTGGGTCTCCAGGGGATTGAGTAGACATAAACTAATAACTTTAAATCTTTACACTGAACAAAAACCCACTGACAGTTAAGTTACGCTGGTTAGTATTATATATAATAACATAACATACATATATATAGGGGTGGGGGAGTCTGAAGTATGAAATCAGCAAAAGATTGTTATGATAAACAATTAAAGTTTTTGGAAGCACTGTTCTAGATTCAGTATTACTTATATAGATATTTGATTTTCATCCCTACTACACCATATTTTAATCAAATTAATGTTCTTTTATTCTTCATATTAATTTAGTTTTTTATTTATTTACACAGCTGTAAAATAAATGAATACAAAACACAAATATAAACAGTAACAAAGTTCAGTTTATCATGTGACATAAAAACATGTTACATTGTGCATGTATTCAAAGGAAAAACACAAATATAAACAGTAACAATGTTTAGTTTATCATGTATCATAAAAACACGTTACATTGTGCATGTATTCTAAGGAAAAATACAAATATAAACAGTAACAAAGTTCAGTTTATCATGTATCATAAAAACATGTTACATTGTGCAAGTATTCAAAGGAAAAACAAATATAAACAGTAACAAAGTTCAGTTTATCATGTATCATTAAAAACATGTTACATTGTGCAAGTATTCAAAGGAAAAACAAATATAAACAGTAACAAAGTTCAGTTTATCATGTATCATTAAAAACATGTTACATTGTGCAAGTATTCAAAGGAAAAACAAATATAAACAGTAACAAAGTTCAGTTTATTATGTATCATAAAAACATGTTACATTGTGCATGTATTCAAAGGAAAAATACAAATGCATCAAGTTATGGTTAAGATTTACTATTTGTTTTAAGAGTTACTTAAAAAGATTTATTAAGTTCCTCAAATGAAAAAAAAATTGAAACTATTGTTTACATTTATTTCAAATGATGTAAGATTATCATTGTCATGGTTAGTAGGCTATAGAATCACCTAAGTCTAATTATTAATAACTTAATTTTTCCTATAATTAGTTACTAATTGCTATCTAGTTTATATTCTGAAGTGAC
This sequence comes from Limulus polyphemus, assembly GCF_000517525.1. Classification (NCBI taxonomy): domain Eukaryota; kingdom Metazoa; phylum Arthropoda; class Merostomata; order Xiphosura; family Limulidae; genus Limulus; species Limulus polyphemus. Next base: position 106,390 of record NW_013667044.1, read on the forward strand.
CATACAACAATGCATTCATGGAAGCCTGATCAGTTGACTGATGCCATCAAAGTAAAAGTTCAAATTGGGTAAAACAAGAGTGAAATTTTAGAAATGCTGTTTCCTAGGGATCTCGAATCTAGCAATGTTGCTGACAGGAAACATTCATAAAACCTACTAAAATGAAAAATATCTGTGTTTCAATATGGTAATACAGTGTAGTTACTTTACCTGCAGAGAAACAAATAGTCTATAAGCATTGTTAATAGGAGTGAACAATGTATTTACCACATTTCTGAAATTCAAGCATGTTAAACCGGGGAGTCAATAACTGTGGCCACTTATGTAGATAACAGTGTAAGCATACAACTCTTTGATTATCTGCAGATGTTGTTAAACATGACGAGGATCCTTTAAAAAAATGATCAACAAATAATCCAGGATGTGAGATCTTCCTTTACATCTAGAGTTCCATAGTTCACAATTTTAGCCTAAATAACAAAACAAATATGAGTTTTTCTGTACAAAATTAAGAGTTTTCTAAGAATCAGGAGCCTGAAGATAGTTTTGGGAAATGACAATTTTTGGTGATCAATGATAACCTGTCGTCAAATACTTCTCTTTCTACATCATGGCAGTAGAAGAGAAGAATTTCAACATAATTAGATTCTAACAAGTTAAAGAACTCTGAAGTATGGTAATTATAAATTATTGTTTAAGGGACTTCACAATTTAGGACATTAGTAATGGTTTGTAGTAGCATGTTATTTTATTGGTTTGTAAAATATTTATCAGAAAAATAATATATAGTATTTTTATATATATATTTTCCTATTATTCTTTATAATTAGTTGTTACAAGATTGCCAAAGCAGTTGTGTTTTATATTTTTATTGAAATAAACTTTGACTGAACCATCATTCTTCTGAAATGATAATACTAGCTTAATAGTGAACGTTATAAATAATTGAATAAAGATTCAAATGCTGTAAGTTTGTGTTTTCAAGTTATGAGGATAACTCAGAATCCAAGAGAATATTTGTGGACCATAAGAGTCGGTGTCAGTCAAAAAGCTTACAGAATTGGTATATAAATAATAAGTTGGGAAGCTAATTATTTCTTTCTTGTAATACTGTTTAGTCAACAGAATGAATCAAAACTTTAAAAAAAAATAGGTGCAAAATTAAAAGAAATACTAGTAATTGAAAACATATTGAAGAAAACTTTTAGACGGTCCCTTACCCTTTCATGCATTTTTCTGGAATTGGTGTTAGAGGATGATAAGTGTCGAGTAATTTAATAAGCTTTCAGTCACCTCGTTTGACATATGCATAAATCTTTAAGTTGCACAGAAAAAAAAAAAATTAACTTTGGCACATTTTCCTGTTTAGAGGACAAAAATATATATATTTCACCAAAATTCAAAAATACATTTGATTGTTTATAAATAGTAGTAAAATTCAAGGAACTATAGAATTTAAGCATCTCCCTACCTTGATTAAAGTCTACTTTTCTGACAGGACCAGTTGAAGTGCTGCTGATATCCTTAGCATGTAAAAGATTCATTGTAGCCACCATACCAGAGCTAAGAGCTGGCTCAAACTCATTTGCAGACAGCATGGATTCAATTTTAGTTGATTCCTGATAGTTAGTTTTGGGTTTTTTTATTCTTGCAGTTTTTCTTATTTTTGTTCTCACTTCCTTGACAGGGGTACATTTTGACCTGTGGTTTACAAAAATAATTGTATCCATCTATTTAATAACTAATTATAAGACTTCATTTGTGTTATGAATGGTATCTTTATAATATCTCATGTTCACAATTTTACAAATTTAATGCAAAATCAAGATGGGATGAAAATTGATAACTTGAACAAGTCACATATTTTTTTTGGTATTTAAACAAATAAGTGAATGACTTTTCATGTTTATGCTAGAGGAGTTTTTAATGCTGGCCAAGATACAAGCTCTCCTCCTTCTGATTGTGGAGTCTTGTTCCAGTATATTTTGTTAGTGTGTAGTCCAGATAGCGTGGTGCTGTTCTAATTTTGAACTATTGACCAAAGGGAGAAAACTGGTTGGCAGCAACCTACTGCTATATTTTAACATTACTTAGTTAATTGTTTATTACTTCCTAATTTAAATAAAAAGAGATTGTGCTTTAAATATACAACCTAAAGAAATGGGAATCAAACTGCTGAACACTACAGCACCATGTAGCAACAGGATAAACAAACGCACGCCCAGTCTGTCATAAACAACCTTGCATATAATTGCACAAACTAAACAAATTAATCCAAGTTAAAAAAATTCAACAGTTCTTTCTGTCACATTCAAATCATTATCTTTATTGCATATACTGTAACTATGAGCAAGAACATCAGCCATTTTACTTGGTTAATAAACACATACCTTTTAAATACCTTTGATTATGATGAAACAAAAACTTTTTACTTTTATCTAAAACACGGTTACATATATAATGTTTCAAATTACATAATAGAATCTTTTTCATTTTAAATTTAAATATATGATATTTATTTACAAAAAATTTGTTTTTTTCTAAAATGAACAGAAACGAAACATGGAGACATATCAATACCTGCAATACCAATACTTGGTGAGGCCCTAAGCTATATAAAGCTTGGAGGCTCCTTGTCTCACCCAGAAGGTCTCACAAAAGTGCATACCAAAACAGGATCTTGGGTCACCACAAAAAAATTAAAAACATATCTATGCCTTTTAATTATTTAATAGCAAGGTATTTAAAGTGAAAAATACAAATTATTTTCAAATGAATGCATTTACTGATTACACATTTCAAAAACTAAAGTACACATAAAAAGCCACATAAAATTTTAAAAGCAAAAAAAAAAAATACAAATTGAAATTTTGTGCAGATTGTGAAGCCCTGAGCTGTAGCTCATTTAGCTTATGTCTAAATCTGGCACTGCCTGCATCGAGTTGCTTGTTTCTTTTTATTACATTAAAATAATCTGTTATAACAATATATTGAATGGCAAGTTAAATCACCCCTTATCTTTAAGGATATTTCCAAATGGCTTACCATAAGTACTTATTGTAAAAAGTATATTTTGCTTATATTTCACATAATTTAAAAGACTAAATTCAAATTAAAATGGATTGTAGTTAGAATATTTATGCTTTTTAAATGAGCTCCAATGGGAACATTTCTTATTTTCTGGCTTCCAATTGAACATTTGCCATATATACACATTTCACAGGTCAGGACTGTACTTTTAACTGGTTCTTATTTAGTCTATTTTATTCTATAATTTTGCAACTAGTCTTGTTAATGTTTGTATGGTAATTCCTATATATCTACCAATTTTATTCAAATGTGGATATGTACCATTTGAGTCAGCAAATTTCTGGAAATCTTACAGTTTGATCACAATTTGAACATTTAAAGATAATCAACTCAAAACAAATTAATACTTCCAATATTTTTTATATAACTGGCTTCCTTAACTTATTTTTTAATTTTGATCAGAAGCTACTAATAATTAGTATAAAGGTTTTTTTTACATACTTTGAGTTGAAGAAACAAAGTTTAGAAAGAATTATGGAAACTTGATAGATTCAAACTCTCACTATGCTTTTTTTTGTAGGTTTTACTGTTGATTTTGTTACCTAAGTGTACGAATATATGATAACCTGAATACACTTGTAAATTTAAATTGCAAGACTTTCAAGGATTCATCATCAGTTTGAAGGCCTTGAAAATGGCAACATAAATTCTAACACTTTTTTGGTTTTTAAGCACTTGTGTGAAACCTTTTATTAATTCCATTTTACAGATTTTAATAGAAAGTTTTATTTTTTTCGTTTAATTTTTATAAAAAAATACTGTTCGAATATGCGACTTAATAAAGTCTATCTTACATTATCTAGTGGCAATATGAAACATCAAAAGACTAAAAAAATGCAAGTTAATTTATTGTAGCAGTGATTTCCATATTCTATTCCTGTATTATAATAGTTATCTAAGCATTGAAAAGTGCCCCAGTAGAGTGTTTGTGAAATGAACGAGGAAAGCTCATAACATCTATTTTAAATATACAAGAGTAACTGCTCAATTTAGTGTCAGTTTTTATCAGTTTACACCTATCTCTTTAACCATACTTTTAGATTGTAAATCTTACATTAGGATACATCTTGTAAAAGATATGCTTACACTGAATGTCCTTTTGATGGACGGTGTGTAGATTCTTTATTTATTCGACAATTAGCTTTATTAGAGTTTTCAGAACAACCAATAGCTACTCGTTGTCTATCATTATCTAAATCTTGTGGTTCATTTATTGATTGTCCACCAACTGTAAGTAACCTGATGAGGTAAGAGTGATCAAATATCAGTCTACTAAAATAAACTATATTACAACAAAAAAGTTTTTTTTATGTCAGTAATTGTACAGAAATTCTATGGGCTCTGTTTTACATATGCAGAAGGGCCCAAATTATAAACTATAAATAGTATTCAGAATGATGCAACAAACATATTTTGCATAAAAATGTAACACGTATTTAAAATATGTACAATTTATTCAAATACTTGAAATGAAGTAAGATTTAAAATCACATATATTTCTAATTACACAGACATGACTTGGGTAAATTTACATAACTTTAAATCATTTATTTGCCTAACATAATAATAATTAGAAAGATAAAGAAATAAATATCAAAGATTGAATTTTACTTCTTTAAAAGCATTTTCTAATTATACTTACAAGCTCACTTATATTACAAAAAACAAGAAATGACACAAAATTAAGTCAGTGTTAGTATTAGTGTCAAAATATACAAGCAGATTAGGGAACACATAATAAGAACAAATATGGCATAGTAAGAATATACAATAAGAAAAGTTACAAATATATATTTCAAAGTTTTGAAACAGCAACTTGTGGGATAATAAACAATACACAGATCATGTTTCACTGTTAGAGATGAAACGTTGTGTATAAATAAATCTATTATCCAAAAAAATAGTTGTTTCAAAACTTCATACTGTTAATAAGTTAAGTGGGTACCTCTTAAAAAGCAAGTAGTGAAAAAATACATAGACAAGTTATTTGCATGCAGAACACTAGATATACTTAGAAACTAGCAATGTATGAAGAATTTTAGGTTTATGAAAAAGTATTAATTCTAGATATATCCAAGAATCAGTATCAATATATATACATCACATATTAAGATGTTCACCTCTCAATATCATCACTGGTAAGCATAGAAGAAGAAAGAAAACATTGCGTGGTCAGTTCTATGAAGTAGCACTGTATATGAACATTTTATGCTATGAATTCATGTTTTTTAAATAAATACACACACAATCATATATACATTTGTCATTCAATAGTCAAAGACATGGCTAAAAAGCAATGTGTATCTATATCTCTTGGTTTACTGACCATCACAAGGACAACCACTGGGCATGAGATCCTGAGAAGGATTAAAATATTCCTTTAGTCATTAAACCTGTCACTATGTTTGCATCCAACTTTAATAGTTCAGTTTTATTTTCAGGCTATCAGCAGGTAACAATTCACTAGAAAGTTTGTACAAAACAAAATGTGCTTTGACACTAAATCACTCTGATGTAATTTTAACATATCCGATTTAGTATTGATGCACAACCACTAAAGTCAAGTTTTTTGCTGTGAGCCTAGCTGCAATACACACAAGATAATAAAAATAAACATATTTTCATTATTCATTCTAAGAAGCATAATACTGGTATCTGATTAATATACATGAATTTCATCATCCTTACATCAATGTAAAACTGTTGTTATATTGGCTGGAGATTCTTCACAGAAGTATATGCTTGTAGGTTAACTTACTTTTAAATTATTGCTAATTAGTTTACCAATTTATTAGAATATTGGGTCTGATTAATCTTTCAAGTTGATTTAAATATGTTACAAAATTATTTTTTATATGCACTTGGAAATATATTAATATAAACAATTATATAAACCTACATGACCTTAAATGATAAATTTTCCTAACAAAGCTTTATTAATTGAGTAGCTAAAATATAGGCTTAAGCATAGATGTATGTATAAAAGTTTGGGTAATGATACTAACATAGAATATATCCTAGCAGTCTTTCATGACCTAATATTAGATTAGAGAAACACTATGCCTTCAAAAAATTTAATATTTAAATTTAATTTTGCAAATTAAACAATATAAAAGTCAGTGAATATGTCCTGACACTTCTGATATAGGTAAACAACAGTTACAATACCATGTTTCTGCTCTTTCTATATTGATTGATACAAATCAGTAAAAGCAAATACAATAATACATGATAAAAATAAGCAATAAAAAAAGTTACAAAGATATTTCATATGAAAAATATACATGAAGTTTTGAAGCAGCAACTTGTAGGATAATAAACAATAAACAGACTTATGCTAATGAAGATCTATTTTCTGTGCACTGGATACATCAGCAACTTTTAAATACATTGTAAAAAATCAAATATGTCAAGTGATCTATGAACATATTCTGTTATATTAACTTCTGACCAGAGCATGCCACCTATTTAGAGCAAAACTAAAACTAATAAAATATACTTTTCTTACATTTTTACTTATAAAGATTGGAATGCATTGTTTCATTAGTTTGATACCCTAATAGAAAAAGAAACAAAATACAATGATATATTTATTACAAGGAATGCAAATGGACAGAGGTTATTTTGATAAACTATATCTTTCTTATGTCTCCGAACAATTGCAAAAAAACCTGCAGCTCCTCTACATTTTCACATTAAATAGTCTTCTATTAATTAACAGTAAAACTTAAAACATTTACAGAGATTTGCTCAACAACAATAAAATTTTAATTATGATATAAAATATATCATAGTAATTAACAGATAATTGTGTATGTAAAAAAAAATTACCTTTGAGTAATTCCAGGTATATGTAAAACTTTTTCTCCAATCATCTGAAATGTTTGGTTTCAGATCTTTAAGTCTTGTTTGTTTATAAATAGTAGAGTACTTTTAGGCTGACATGAATTCATTTTTGTTCCTGAAAACACAATTCTAAAAATTTCATGTACACATATAAATAAAATTTATTACTATTAGTGATAACATAAAATAAATATTCCAAAACTGTTATTCAATCTGATAGCATGTCAAATATCTAAGTCTAAAACATTTTATGAAAATTCAATCAGCTAAGATGCTATAATATCAAAATAAATAAATTATAGACAATCTATCAACTTAGCTGATGAATTAAAAAACAAACAAAAACAATGAGTGTTTAAGTGTTTCTCAAACGTCAAACAGCTCAATACTAAGACTACACATTTTACTAAAACACAAACTTGAGTCTTGGTTGTTGATTAGGGTGCGAAAAGAAAGGAATCTGATATTTATGTGTGCCAGAATCTCTAATTAAGTTCCGTGAGATACAATTGATCACAGCTCGGTATAACGTCAGTAAGTGTGAGTTAGGGCTAAACTTTGATAATGGTGCGAAATCTAAACGTTGGGAAGAAAAAACGAGATATTTTATTTTGCTGGAGAAACGGGTTGACTTATTAAAAAAATGTTTGAGATATTCCAGTCAGCGCTATGTACTTTGAAAAGAGAATATTAGTAATATTCATTGTATCTATATCGCTTATAAATTTGTTGCCCTGGCAACCCTCTGGTTTCCACCTAGCGTTTAAAAAGTTTATACACGTTTAGATGAGACGATTGAAATTAAGAATTAAATATGGTCATTATATATATGGAGAGAGAGAGAAGGGGAGATTTTAGGTTACATACTGTTAAAATAATAAAAAAAATACATGTGTGACTTCCCCTATTTCTTAAAGAGTGACCCTCAGTCATAATATGAAATTCACAATCTTTCAACTTATTTTCATAATAAATTTTATCAAAACATTAAAAAAAAAACAGAAACCTTTAAACGCAAACCAGGAAACTATTTAGAATAATGGAAATAATGTGAAAATTTTTAAATGTTCACCTGCTTAAGCAAGTAAGGAAAAACAACAACACCAACTCACGCGTTTCACTTACCTTATACACATTTGTGTATATAAACATAAACCATGTACTAATTATGCGTCGTGGAGGGTTGCTATTGCCCCTGTGAAACACTTACACAACACGACGCAAAGGTAAGGAAAAGAAGCATAACCTTTCGGCAATGACACGTATTCAAATTCACGATAGATATATGTTTATGTGTACGCGTGTTTGTACTCCACCAAAGGAAAAGTGAGAACTAAACAGCATTTATTTAATTGCTGTAGTGCATATTGGTGTATAGAAGACATATTCTCTGTAGAGAATGTCTGGCAAGCACTGTGAATGTCTCAGTGGAACATACACTTGCTCAGCACATATCTGTGCTTTTAACTGTGACATTTCCAAATGACAATAGCTCACACAGTTATCACTCACATATACACGAGTCTTCCACTATTTTTTGGTTGTTATAACAAAAGACTCCGGTTCCAAAAGGGAGGAATTATAGATTATAGTTTCTACACAAATAACTGAAATCGGTTTAGACATTTTACAAAGCCAGCCTCCTTTTCTGAACATGATAACGTATAAGAACAAACATTTTATATCATAAAGACTCTACTCAAATACAAACACAGAACAGCTTTAAGCATTTTCGAGAAATTTTCACATGTGCCCTATCTACCTTTGCGATACACTTACAGTTAACGCTAGCAAGTTTCCTCATTGTAACTTGTACTTAAAATGTTAAGCAAAATATTCAGCAAAACTACGTGCTTATGAAATATTTCACTCTGCACGATTGATAATTTGCCTTTTCATGATTATTTGAATTCAAATCAATCAAGGAAAGATTCTTCCCTATTTTGCTCAAAATACCGGATAAAAAACCATGTTTTCCCTAAAACGCAGTGTGAGCTAACCTGTTAATTTTATCTCTTCAATGAAACTTTACTACCTGCCAAATACTTCTCTTTAAACTGAACATATTATTTCACCAGTATCAGTCAATGATTCTTCATCGCAAGTCAGTAATAAGTTGCAGATATCTGAAGACCTTAGCCTAAATACAAAAACAACAATAACAGAATTGCATCATCTCTCCTTAAGTACCTCACTACTCATTCCACAAATAAAAATATGGAGGGCATAAACTCCAGATGCTACCAAACCTAGACATAGAGTATTTTACTTGATGTTAAACAGTATAGTTCTCCACTGACATATTCTGTTAAAGATCTTAACAGAAAAGAGGATTGACCCATGATAATGAGTAAGATTGACTCATGATAGCGAGTACGATTAATCCATGACAACGAGTAAGAGTGACCCACGACAATAAGTAATATGAGTACCAATAAATTAACTACATACCATAATCAATTTCAAGAACATGAAAGTCCACTAAACGTGTTTCCTATCCCACAAAACTCAACAAAAAAGCTATTGCCATGATATAATTTGCCAATTACGAAAACAACCAAAGTTAATAAATATATCATTTTTACATGAAAAGGTCATTCCCCAAGTAAAAAATATGGAGGAGTAGTCTCCAGATACTGTCAATCCTCTACACAGTTTACCTGAATACAGAACTATTTGGTGTTAACATAATTTTCCACTGATATCTACAGTAAGAAAGTTAGTCAACAACAGGATTGAACTATGACAATTAGCAACTTGATTAACAAGGAGTTAGAGTGGTCAATCAATTTAGATTCAAGATTTTTTCAGTGGACTAATTCTACAGGATTGGTTTTAACGTATTTAAAAAAGTTGAGTGTCACAGACGAAGATGGGGTGGGTTCTCACAATATCAGATACGCTACATGTAGAATAGCCTAGGTTTTTCTTCGCGCTCAGTCAGTTATAGTGCACTTTATTAATAAATCTGAATACCGGAAACATACAACTAGAAGTGACTGGTCTAACATTTATGCAGGCATTTTAAAGTGAACAATACCGTCTTTTACTATCTGAATGTAGAACAAAAATAACCGATGCCATTATTTTTACTGATTATAACCCTTATATTACAAAACCATATGACACAATGAATTCTTTAAGATGATTCGACGAACCCTTCGAACACCACCTGTGTCTGCCACCGAGTTAACTGTATACCATAACCAATTTCTCTTCTGTTAGACTTTTACGCACGCCAGTTTAAGCTAAAAAGAAGAGAACAACACCCGATACCTTTCATCTACCACTAAACTTGACAAAATGGCCACTGTCATGGCAATAAATGTCATATGTAGAAACCATCGAGTTAAACATCTCCCTTTTCATTGAACAAAATTGATTTACAAAAAAGTGGTAGTTTTAAGATATTTTAACGACTAAAAATGTCACGTTTTCTATTATTTAATTTATTTACGTGATTAAGTTTTGACATAACTGAATTATTATTATCAAGAATATGCAGCAATTTTATTTATTCTTGTGAATTATTCAACCAGAAACGCTGTTTAAAACACTAAAATATAAATGTGAAGCCCAATTAATCATTCGATTTACCACTCGTCTCCGAGTTATGTTGGTTTCGAGGAATTCCATCCTTTATCAGTAACACTGGACAGGGTTACTGACGAGGCGTAGAATTCCCCGAAACCGCTATAACTCAGTGACAGATCGAATAATAAATTTAGCTTCACATTTATTTTATAAACTGCATTTGTTTAAATGTTACCGAAGGTTAAGTCTTTCGAATGGCAGTTATCTGGTATTTTCAAGAATCTTACCTTTGAATAACACTTAATTATATTAACCTAGTTTTAATTATCTCAAGAAACTCAAAATACAAAACATTATCCAATTTATTTTGTCTAATCAAAAATGAACTCAAGTTTTGTTCTAAATTTTGTTGATATAGAGCAATGGTTACAAAAAGCGTGGACTATTACTATTATCTTAGCTTTACCAAGGATTATTTATATAGAGGGTGGTCCAAAATTTATCTTTCCTATTTTAAATTTAAAAATTAAATAACCAAAGAAATACAACCTTGCAAATATAACCGTTCGAGTTGGGCTACAATATTTTGAAAACTGCATGGTTGTATTTCTTTAATTATCAAGTTTAAAATGGGAAAGACAATTTTGGACCACTTTGTATATCCAGGATGCTTCTTTGTGACTTTTCTTTATAATTCAAATATTCAGTGATTGATCGTTAATCTTCCAATTGTAAGTGTATATCAAAAGTTACCATTTCCTCACTAGGGTTCCACGTACTCAGGCTATTATGACTTTCTGAGTTGTCCAAAGACGTGTTGAATAATGCATTTCCCATAAAAAAAGGTTTTCTAGTTCAAACATACGATTTCCATATATCAAAGTAACTGAAATTTAACCTCTTGAGGTACATTATGTAACATCTAGTTTTCGTTGCGTATAATTTATAAAATAAAGTATTATATTTACAGATAAGCTCTGAAATACCAAGTTTGTGGTTTCTCTACTAATATAGAATTTAATGTTCAGAAAGGTCAATTATCTGAGGTTTTTTAAAATTTCAACCAAAATTCTTTCCGTTTACAAGATGAGAAATTTATGTTATTGATTTGTAGTTAATGCGATATTACATCACAATAAGACTGTTTGTTTGTTGAATTTCGTGCAAAGTTACTCGAGAGCTATCTGCGTTAGTTGTCTCTAATTTTGAAGTCATACTCTAGAAAGAAGACAATTAGTCAACACCACCCACCACCAATCCTTCGTTTATTCTTTACCAACAAATACTGGGATTGATCGTAACATGGGTGAAAGAACATTTTCAATAACAGGATTCAAACCCGAGACCCACAAATTATGAGTCGAGTACCCTAACCACCATGTCCAAGAAGACTAAGAATCATTTTTTAATTTTCTGTCCCTTTACAGTTTTCAGACAGAAGGGTGTAGAGATAGCTTTTCAACTGCACAAGTTGAGTGTTTCATTAAACAAAATCTCTAATCATGAAAAGTGCTTTTTAAAGCTGCATCAAAAAAATAAATTTTTACTTCCAAAGGTTCGAACCTTTGTTAGTACTAATTTGAATAATTTAACGATGACATAACTACTAGTTTATATTTGATTTAAAACCATTTTTATTTTACACATAAATAAAGTATTCAGATGTAGTTAAATGTAAATTAAGTGTTCTTTGATTATCTTTTTTAAATAAGCCAGAAAAGTGCTTTTCAAGGCTGACAAATTGAAACCAAAAGGTAAAGATTTCTTATTGGTCAAAGATTTTTTTATTTCTTCCTAAAAAAAATTAGCATATGAAGAAAAATATGTAGTTCTTTATCTCTTTAAATTAAGGATGAAACACAAAACAAACAAAACTTCAAAAACTAGTAATATTACTCCTAACAGTTCTCCATTATCAACAGTTAAGGTAAACTTTTAGTAAAGATTCAGAAACACACAACACCAGTGTCTTTACAACACATAGAAAATTAGCATGAATCAGGTTGTTTATTTCTATTCAATGAGAGGTTAAAAAACAAATCCAATAATATAAGCACTGGAGGTGGTAGTGGTGTTCAGTTTTTGCACAAAGCTACTCAAGGGCAGTCTGCAATAGAAATTCTCAAGTTTGAAGTGATAGAAGACAGCTAGTCAACATAACCCATTACTAATTATTTACAAATTAATAGTGGGATTGACTGGTGATAGGTTTTGATCCCATAACTCATAGATTGAGAGTCAAGCATTCTAACCACAAGGCAAACTGGGGGGAAATGTTTTCTTGAGGTTAATTTTTTCTTTGTTATTTCTACAAGTCCATACATTCATTTTCCAGCTGATCAACAAAATGTTATTATGCCTGAGTAAATAAAAAGATGCAGTTTTTTAAATGGCTTTAGTCTTATCAAGCTACTGTATTTTATTTTGAAATTAAACTATATTTGCTGTCTGAATTCTGATATTCTACACATTAACATATTCATTAGAATGATGAATGAAATTTATTTGAAAGCTGTGAGACATCAAGAAAAAAGCTTTATAAAATACAGTAGAAATTAGTGAAAGTATCTTCATACAAGTTACCGCTAAGTGACTTCAAAAAATAGTTTCCAATTCAAACTCTTGTGGTAAGTTAATTAACAAAAGTATCAAACATCGATGGAGCAATTAATAGAGAACGCATAATTTCTCTCAAATCATTTTAATGACTTCATGTTAGTTTCCACTAATTCAATAACAACTGATGATTAGAGTTTGTTGAATGAAGCTATATCCACACTTTGAACCTGGAGAAAAAAAGAAATTAAAGATATTTAATTAAGACAAACTATTAAGTCTCCTTAGAGCATAATTTACTTAAAGAAAAAACTACATTAAAGTCAACACTTATTAAAATTAGGTTAACAAATTAAATTCACAAAAAAACAAATACCACTATAAAATTATTTCATGTTAAGAAAAGTTACAGTTAGACTATTACTAACTTTGATGGAGGTTATCTTTTCTCTTGAAAGCAAAATTTTCTCCATGTTTTCCAAAATATATATTACTCTTTTGGAATATTTTTCTATTCTATTTAGCAGATATACACTGTAGGTGGATATTTAATTACATTCATATTAATCCTAGTTTCTATTTATTCATTCATTCTTTTAGGGTTTTAATTTAAACTTAGTTTCAATATTAAAAGTGTTTAATTTTACTGATTAATTAACTAATTCTGAAGAGCAACCAAAGATGTTAAAAAAAAAACACACATAACCAGGCTGTATTTGTATCACACCATATAATTTTTTCTTTCTACAAATTATTTTTAACTGGCTGCATCATGGAGACAGCTCCAATATACTATTTCATACCGGGCTATATAAGATTTGTGTCTATCTTACTGTATCTTAATGCAATCTTATCTTCCTGTTGTGTGACTATAAAAAAAAGAAGTTTTTTTAAAATTAAGACCTTTTAACTAAACTGTCTGTATATACAAAAAATGAGTTATAACTTAGTCTCCAGACAATTAGTAAAATCAATAATGTGTGATGAAAAAAAGTAAATACATCATTACAAGAAAATAAACTAACATTACTGACGACAGTAAAGAAAAACCAAAACACAACATAAGAGTGGTACTTCGATTACGGATTTATTTGTGATGTCAAGAGTTCTTACATAGGACTGCAGTAAACCTACCAGTTCATCAAGTTCTTCAATTTTCTCTTGAAGCCAATCAATACTGACTTTCTCATCCTCCACAACACAAGATATCTGGAGCTTATGAATTCCATAAGCCAAAGGAACAGAACGTGCTGCAATAAATAAAAGGATGAAAATTATTTCTCTCATATGGTAAGAAATCCCATTTTTCTTGTATGTTAAGTTGAACTACAATTTATGTCAATCTCATTTGGTAAGAAACCAATGCTCTCCTCCATGTTCAGTAGAAAAACCAAGTTTTCTCTTGTATAGAAAAAAAAAATGCAAAGTTGTAGTTGTTTTGTGAAACAAGAAAAAAAGAATTATACTTGTCATGAGAAATTAGTATTAGGACTATTACATTTTTAAAAACTACGTTCTTAATCTATCCCTAATGGATTTTCAAGAATTAGAAGATTGTATAATAATAGTATTCAAACCACATTATATTTGTCATATCCATTACTGACGACATGTTTCACTCAATCTAGAGGTCTTTAGGCCAGCTGGGATACAACAACAGTTGTTATGGAGTGTTCATCTTTTACAAGCTGACGAAGAAAGATTACAATTATACTTGTTATAAGACATTAGTATTAGACCTATTGCATTTTTTAACCTCTACATTCTTAATCCAGTTTCTTAAGGATCTTCAAGAATTAGAAACTCTTATGAGAAGTATAACTGTAATCATTCTTCATCAGCTTGTAAAAGGTGAACATTCCATAACAACTGTTATTGTATCAAATGACTTGCATAAACAGTGTTCTGATCACTGTTGTGTTTGTTGTATCTCGGCCAGCCTGAAGAGCTCTGAATTGTGCAAAACATGTCGTCCACAATGGATATGATAAAGATGGTGTGGTTGGAATATTATGATCATTATACACTTTTCTAATTCTTGAAAATCCCTTAAGGGACTGGATTAAGGATTTAGTGTGTAAAGATGTAATATACCTAATACTAATTTTCTATGCTTTACATTTTGGTGCTGGTGCCAGCACCACACACATACATACTACTGATACAATAAATAATAAAGAATATGCTCAACACATGATCATTCATTCTTACTTAGTTAAAATATTACTCTCACCTGCTCCCCAAAGAAGGCCATCAGTCGTTATTTCACGAACTTGTTTCTCCATAAGTTTTAGATCAGTTTCATCATCCCATGGTTTCACATCAAGGACTACACTAGATTTTGCAATAACTGGGTTTTCTGTAATTATGAGAAAAATTTCATAAAGCAAAGAAATGTATTAAACCTAATGCCATAATTTTTGTTAAGTTATTAATATAACTGGTCAATTAGGCCATATCTACACAGTCTACAGTAAGAAAATAGATAACCATTCCAGAAAGAAAGATATTTTATTAAATAAACCAACAAGAAACAAATGGTAAAACAAATTACCATTAATATATTCAATAGTGAACCTGCCCTTTACAATATTCAAAATAGAAAAAATTCATATCCTGGGTGGATAGTTGCTGAACCCAGGTGCATCTACTGTGTATAGTTGTCAGGAAACGTTTTTTTTTAGTATATATTAAATAAATAAATATATGGGTGTGTTGGGCTAAGGATTCTTCTGCAGTAGGTGTCTAACTTGTTGGTGATAAATTTAAAAAAATAAATGAACAGCATGCACTCCACTTGTTTTCAAAATAATATATATTTATTCACAACAAGTTAAATGTATGTACAAAAATTCCTTACACTATGGAGGTCATAGATATATTTTAAATACTATATAGTTCTCTTCTTCTTCTTGTCAAAAGTTCACTTAGGCCTACTCAATTGCTTTAGAATTCAGTTGACAAGCCGAACTATTTCTCTCTATTTCTATTGCTAGACTATCTGTGTATAGTTCACTTACGTTGCTGTTCAGTTACCCTGGTTGTATCCTGTACTTCAAAAAGCATCTGCTCCTTTTTCATATTTCCAAGAATTGGCTGCGTTTTTGTCAATGTCCACTAAGGCTGGTTCAATTACTTTAGAACACCCTTTGACGAGACAACTTATTCTCCTTATCTCTTATGAAATTGTTAATCTCACTCTAACATATCAACCGTTAGGCCTTTCACTCCCATGACGATTAACTTTTTTTTTGCATTTACCTTTTCTCTGATCAAACTTTTCCTTCCAATGACTTTATTCTCTTCTGCTCTTTTTTTGTCTGCTTGCTGCTATTTATACATCTTATCACTTAGGCCTTTTGGAAATCTCTACATCCTTGACATCAATGGATTACAAATGATGTTCGATAACCTCAACATCAATGAATTATAAACATTTATTCTCCTTATCTCTTACGAAATTGTTAATCTCACTCCAACATATCAACTGTTAGGCCTTTCACTCCCACAACAATTAACTTTTTTTTTGCATTTAACTTTTCTCTGACAGAACTTTTCCTTCCCATGACTTTACTCTCTTCTGCTCTTTTTTTGTCTGCTTGCTGCTATTTATACATCTATCACTTAGGCCTTTTAGAAATCTTTATATCCTAGACATCAATGGATTGCACATGATATTCGATAACCTCAACATCAATGAATTATAAACATCATGTTACCAAATTACGTAACCAAACTTATCATAACTATCGCCTTTAATAATTGCTTTTAACTCTCTTTGTTATGAAAAAACTAAATCACGAAATATTCATTCCCAAGATAAATTAATTAATAATACCTACACTAAACAATTTTTAATATCTTACAGTGGTTTATGCTGAAAATTGGGACTCATAAAAAGAAAATAGTGTTCCAAACTGCAGGGTAGTCTGATAGCACTTAAGATGCCCATTGCATTGATGTATGATATTATCTGGAGTAAGGAGTGATTTCCATCTAGCCACTTGTAGCTTATGTTATGAAAATAACATCTGATGGTATTGGGGCACACTTGAACCTGTCCTGAAACAGTAATGGCCATTGGTTGTGGGTCATTCTCCACACCTCACACCATGAAGAGTCTGTTCTAATGGTCTTGGGTGCATAGAACTACTACTGCCACAATAAATGACAGAGTTTGGAGGTTTTTAAGATGTACTGGAGAGGTGATTGCACCTGACTCTGTAACAGTAGTTGAGTACTACACTTTAAATCTAACTAATTAGACACTTTAAATACAAATATATTTTACAGTAACAGTATAATATTTTTATCACTTTCTTGCAGGTATTTTGATTTTTTATATTACACTTTAAATAATTACATGACATTCTTGAAGTTGTACGAAATATCGAGATCCCCTATTAGTTTATGCAAAACAATTTCACAAACCAATACACATAGCGAAGATATTTCCAGATATCCTAAGCTTTATTTCCTCTTTTGTTTTCCAACATTATTCTCATTTTTTATTCCTCCTTACATTTGTATTTTATTTGTTTTTAAACTAGTTCTGTCTTGCAGCTGAACTAACTTTGATTATGTAATACTCTTTAGTTTTAGAATGAAATTTACTTCTTGAAATTGGATCTGAAAAGAATACTTCAATGTGAAATACAAAAAAAACAACTATAAATAACTTTTTTCTATTCATGTTACAAATCAATATTCAGTAGCTTACTTTTGGCTTTTTTGGCTGCATATTCTTCAAGCCTTTTTTCTCGAAGCATTTTAGCCTCCTGATCTTCCTACAAAACCATAAAGCACATAAAAATAGAGTCTAGTGCACTACAGCAAATTACAATCTACACTACATAAACAGAACACAGTTAAGCACGTTTCAGATGGATGCAGATTTCATAAAAACAATTGAATAAACTATGGACTTGGAAAACACACACCATAACAAACAAATTAACATCAGCTGACAACGAAACTGAAATACAATTGGTACACAACAACTAATACAACTAAACAAACTACAAAATTAATGTATAAATGAACAATTCAGGTTGGTTTAAATAAATAAGTTAAAAACATATTAAATTAACATGTAAAATATAATGAACACACACAACTCTATCAAAGTAGCAGATTATCATATAACTTTTTTGTTTTATTGTATGCCTTTCTCAAGACCTGGCAATTAAATTACTTATAGTTACTTATGCCTAAATAATAATGGTCCTTAGTTATACACCACCTTATTTTTTAGCTTCCTTTAAGATGCAACTGCATGTGGAACATCACATTTGTTTACTCAATAAAGTATAACACAGCAGTAGCATGCAAGATAATTCAACTGTGTTCTGCCATACAATCATACTATATTAGTCTGTAAGACCAAAGTCATCGTGCGATGAATCATGTAAAACAGGTTACACTTATGCTAACTGTAACACTGCTCTAGGAGAGCAGGCATTTCCGTGACCAGCAAGAATCCCCGTTGTTATGAAATCAGTATATTGTCAGTTGTTGAGTTTTCACTTAACGTGGCAAAGACACCATCATTCTGATAATGGAGTACCACAAATTATATTTGAGTTACAAAGCTAAGGCTAGATGCAAGTGTGGCCCATGTATGTTTACTTGCTGCGAGTAACATTAATTTAAGGTTGACCAATGTAAAATGAAAAGCAAAACAACCTGCTTTACAATGCATCTTAAAACAGCTAATATTACAGCATCTAATGTTGACACTACATTTTTATCAGTTGCTTTCAATTAATAATTAGATTATGTTCATCATGTGCTGTCAATATATCTTCCCGTTTCATTGCTTTGTTAATAACATGTTTGAAATAATACAATCCGCACACGTCGTGAAATTATACACATGAAACTAGTAGTGGGATGCCTTGAAGTAAAAGTAACGATCATGATGTCAGAGACATCATTAATCAAAGCTTGATGGATGCAACAGCCAGGGTGATTTAAGGACTTTTAATTGCTGTATTTGTAATTATTATTTCTTTTGGAGTAAATCATTTAAAAACTACTAAAATTGCTTACAAAGATATAAGTACCTCTTTTAAAGGCTGCTCGCTTAATGGGCAATATTAATGTTTGTAAGCCCAATCTGAAAATGTTATGGTTTGAAGACAATGTAACATAAATGGAGATTATCTGACTGCACCTGAGCAATCATATGACACAAAAATAAATCATATCAAGTTAAAATTATTTTAACCTAATTAAAGTACATTATGAATTGTTTGATCATGTTTATTATTTCTAAATAACATTCCTTCAAACAAAGATTACTCATCACAAACTTGAACACACTAAACATAACAAGCAACAGAGCATTACTAACTTTATTCCGTATCCTTAAATCACAAGAAAACTGTTTGTTTGTTTGTTGTTAAGGACAACGCTATAAGATGTATATGTGCTGTACCAACTAGAAGTATCAAAACTCTGTTTTTAGTGTTAAGAGCCTTCAGACCTATTGCTTGGCCACCAGGGGTTAAGGAAACTAAAATTACTTTGTAGTTCCAGAAGTGCTTTGAAAGGGTTTTAATATTGTGTTTTATTATCAGATCAAAATTTCGTTCAGTTAGTGAACTTTACTGACAGTGGAATAACGAAAAAGCAGTCTTTTGTTGCCATCAATAAATCAAAGGTTAGAAGCAAAACCAATCTATTGGTCACGTAGTCTCTGAGTTCTCTGTAGCATGTTTTCCATGTGTTGTGAGCCTATTTGTTCATGTTTAAGAATTATTTCCCTGACTTATTTACTTCAACATGAAATACTTGTAATGCCGAGATATTACAATATAACTAAATTTTAACAATAAAGTAATTATCAGTTGCACTTGCTAACCTCTTCATCAGAACCAAATAAATCAATGTCATCATCATTTTCAACTGTAGCTTTTGGAGGTTGTGACTGAAAACAAAAAGTATTATTGTTAAACATTTAAAACAGGTCACTTATTAATTCTATTTAAATTATGCAAATTACTACTATCAGTATTATTAAAAGTATTATTGTTAAACATTTAAAACAGGTCACTAGTTAATCCTATTTAAATTATGCAAATTGCTACTATCAGTATTATTAAAAGTATTATTGTTAAACATTTAAAACAGGTTACTAGTTAACCCTATTTGAATTATGAAAATTACTACTACCAACCACAACTAACTTAAAAAAAATAAAAGTGCTTCCAAATACTTTAATAAAAATATCACCATTTCAAACAAACCAATGAACTCTTGAACTTAAAGCAAAAACTGTATCTAAAACACTAATAATATAGTAATAATGCAACTACAGAAAGACTTTTCAAGTTGAAAAACAATGTGTGAACAAACCTTATCTGTTTCAGTACTGGCTGTTTCTGGTTTTTTATTTTCAAGTGCACTAACTCTAGCACCTAACTTTGAAACTAAATTTGTCAGGTTGGCAACAGCTGTGGAGAGAGAAAACAAATACATAAAAATGGAAAAGGTATTTAACAAACAATATGCATGTCAGTTTATATTTTAGAAAACTAAAAACTACGTTACAAAGTTACGCTACTAAAAGTTGAAATGGGCTTCAAAATTCTAGATTTCTGAATTTTCACAGGAGTGTGAAAAGTCAGGATAACTGGGAGAATGTAGGTCTGCATGCTAAACGTCATTAGTAATGAACATTTTAGCTATTTACCACCCCTTAAGGGCAGTGTTCCCTCTAAGCTGCACGGCCTCACAACAACCAATCAAGTGCCGCATAATTTATTATTCCAACCACACACATCCTCAATAATGGTGAGGAGTCTCAACATGCTGAGAGCCTTAATAACCCTGGCAGTCAATAGGCCTAAAGCCCAAATAACTAACTGGTGGCATTGCAAAGTGGCTTTATGATCTAAAAATACCCAGCCCCTAAATATATATATATATATATAAATAAAATAAAAAAAATAAAAACTGGTAGCATACATCTGCACATTGTCTTGATACTGGTGCACATGAATTGAAAAAAATTAGAGAGAACATTGCTTAAGGGGCATTTTATGCACTTTTTGTTTTTAGCATGTGAAGTAATACAATTAACATTAGCTGTAATGTAAAGGTAAAGACCTTACAAAAGCTACACATCCCCCCTGTTCATTATTATATGTTGCAGTTTGCTTTAATTATAAATAATATGTAACAAAACCAAGTATGACTGGTACGTGCATTTAATAGTTAAAAATGTATCCAGAGTTTTACTTTATATTAACAATTAAAGGTCTTAGTAGTCAAAGGCTTTAATTAAAAAAGATAAACAGAAATCAACCTAATTTGAGAAATTTGGGATTGGTGTAATTGCTTCATATCACAGTTGGGTAATAAGCTTACCCAAAAGACAATACATGGAAAACTGGATTATTGAATTTTACATAAACATATTAAATCTATACAATTGGGCTTGACCATTTTGACTAATCTTTTAACCACTACGTAATCATGAAACTACACAAAGCTAAAGCTGGGTGATTAGTGGTATTTGATAGTTGATTATATTCAATTAATTGATCAGTACACACCTCCGACAAGGTATCAGAATTGTGTTTAACCATGTAATTATTTTACATAAAATAAGGAAGTTGAACTTCTTATTTTTGAAACTGCTGGTTAAGTTTTAGCAAAAAAATGTTATGTAAAGCACTTTTTTAGCTGATTGTAAAATACTGATGAAACCACAAAAGCATTCCACTCCACGAAAATAAAATATACATGTTACCTGGTTTGCTTCTGTTACCAGTTGAATGTTTTGAGATATGAATTTAAAACCTTTGTTCTACAGAAAACTGCAAAGTGATAGTTTGATACCTGCTAAAGGAAATTTAGAGTTTCTATCTTTTAGTAGTAGCGTTTAATAGTTGGAAGAATATTTCAGTCACATATGGATAAAGTATATTTATATAATATAGCAACTTTATATCCATTTTAATATTACACTGTCTTGTACTTCAACATTTTATTACTTTGCATAGTATTAGGGGAAAAAGCTAGGTTCAAAAGTATAGTAAACTTGGATGAATTACAATTATTTTTAAAGTAGATCGATCCTAGAAAACTTATTATAAGAGGAAAAATCGTATCAAAATAAATACCGTTTCCACTTGCAATTTAAATGGTGAAATGATAAAACTCCATATGTTTGAACACCAGTAAAAACTTCCCCATACTTAGCACCAATGACCTCAAAAACTAATGCTACCACAATATTCTTGAATAACAGAGGAAGTAGAAAAAATCAGTTTTGCAATATACAGGAATTTTAGAACAAAGTTTAGAGGTTTCAGCAACTTACCATTTTTAAGGTTTGTATTTTCTAATTCCAAATGCTGAATTCGTGAAGCTACCTCTGAGATGTCATGAAGGTTACATCCACCCAAGGCACCAGTATCACCCTAAATGTATAAAATCTTTGAGTTTAGTAAAACATAAGTAGAGAAAAAATAATTATATCAATTAAACCTGAGAAGCACAAAACAATATGGCTAGTGTGTTTAAGTAAAGAAACATTATTACCTCTTAAAAAGCAAAGCTTTTTCATGCTTTTAAAAACAAACTGAAATTCATGAATTGGTCACATTTATACATGTATTTTTGCATAAGTTAATAATATTATATTATTTTATTAAATAAAAAAATAAAATCAATTGGACACATCTTTAGGCACTGTCACACAGAGTCTGTGCCCTGATTCTATTTGAAAATGTCCAGAATCCCCAGTTGGTGTCTTGAAAAGTTGGAATAGAAAACCATGATCAATATCATATAGAAACACCAAAATTTCGATGCCTATGGGCCAGATATCTGAACCTTTTAAGTACATAGCAATGCCTCTGAAATCAATTATCCTAAAAGTTTTCAAAGAAGTTCCTTGATATTATACAACTTTTCCCCCTTCTGGTTTTGGAAGAAATGCAATGAACATCCAAGCTTTTATTTTAAATATTAGAGATAATAAGTGAAGAAGTCACTATGGCAAGTTTTTAAATTATTCAGATCATACACAAATGACTACTGAAGAGTAGTGGCACATCGTTTGCTCTTTTTTTTTCTTAAACTCAATTCACTGAATATTTTATTGTATAACTATTAACAGAACCAGTAAAGATCTATTAAGTCTACTAATGTAAGTGTATTGATATTTGAATGATAAAAAAAAAAAGTTTAATTATTTACTTTCATAAAGGGATTAATAAAACAAATTGTTTTCTAAATATTCACCTAGTAATTTACTTTCTACCTAGCCAAACCGATAGCAGTATTAAACAGCTACTTACGTTGAATCGATGCAACCACTTCCAGGGTCACCCCTAACCTAGTTATTTCATATATATTTCTAACTATTCACACCACTAAACTCTTTGTATGCCAACACAAATATACACTGTTGTGCATCTAATATGCAAATATTGCTATAATTAATAACTTTCTGATAAGAGCAAATTTATGTAAAAGTGGAGAAGAATGCATTATCAAATATAATGATGGCAAACAAAATTCATATTTTTCTAGGAGGACGTGACAGCTAAATCATTCTAACAACAATACAAATGATCTGCACATGAATTTTTTGGGGGCAACAAATATAATTACCTGTGAGAGCAAGACTGTTTGTTACAATAACTTCTACTAACCAAAAGAAGAATTTACCCACCTATACGAAATCTCTGATGATTATTTATATCTAAAAAAAACGTACCTAGACTCTTAATATATTGATTCAACCTTACTACATCTAAAAAACATGGTTCAAAGCAATGTTAATTTTGTTTGTAATTAAATAGTTTCAAAGACATAAAAAAGAAGATGTACAGTTCTTTTACAGTAAACAAGAGAGATTTAGTATTTCACACCTATCTAGAGACAGAAAACATTAAGAAGATATATTTGAAAGAAATTATTAAAGCTTTTTTTTTAGTTGGTTGAAAAAACAAAATAAATCATATACAGAGCATACATGCAAAGCAAAACCAAATATAACACCACTGTACACATTCATTAGTTTATGCAGGACAACAGTCCCAAAGAGTTGTTACTCACTGAGATCAGGGAATTTTTTATGTGTTGGCGAGCTCGGGCGATTTCATCAACAAGAGAGCTTTGTGGAGCTTGCTTGCCCAGCAAGTTTTTCATAGCTGGCTTTTCCTGACAAAAGGAAATGGGTGCAAGACTAGCATGTTAACCAACTGCAACTGTTTTCCAAAATTAAAAAAACTAAGAACTATTTTCAATTATGTGCTTTAAAAAAATTACACATGAAATATCAAATTAACAATAAAAAAAAAATTTGTAAAGAAACAATGCAGTATTCTTGTTGTTCAGTTTCTTTTTGCCTTCATATAGATTACATAGCACATAATACCATGGTAGTAACAAATCAAGTTGACATTTCTAGTGATATTAATTAGTTATACAAATCTAATTTGGTATACAATGAGTAACATTGCAGTGGCCTGTGATTTTTTCATCTTCAGAAAAACTGAAGGACCATCCAATTAAATATAACTGTAACCATAAAGACATTTGGAATTGATATTTCCAAATTTTCATTACATGTGTGGCCACCAAAAGCATAATTCCTGAAGATTTAATTATTAGATCTGAATAAGAAAAACCAATAGTGTTAAGGATTAGATACTATAAATAAAAGTGACCAAAGCCAAGGATTATCACAAAACAAAGCTATGTGTAAGCTACAGTTGTTTTTTAAAATATCAGATACCAATATTTAACTGTTAGTGTTAACCATAATTTGGAACTGACTACTACAGCCTAATGATGCTGTCAAGCTTTGAAATACACTATGCAAGAAGTCCCAATTATTTCAAAGCTTTATTATTTGCCAATACATATTCAATCAGTTTTATTTGTTGGCAATATGCTGTGTGAAAAGTCCATTACTTAGAAATCATTAAGTGCAACACATATTTAATCACAAAAATATTCATTCTGAACTATGATTAAAAATTCTTGCACAACATATTAACAAATATATTTTTCAACATTAAATGACAGCTAAATCATTCTAACAACAAATTCTTCAGTCAACAAACAGAAGTGGGTAAAAAGGCATTCATGTAAAATATAATAACAATAATAATGAAAAACAAAATTCATATTCTTCAAACAAATAAATCTGAAGATTTCCCAGATTTTGTATTGTTTACTAGCATCCAAACAGGAAATAAAAATAAGTTTTTAACAATGTAACAACAGTAAAACTAAGCCATAACTTCCTGTTATGTTTAAAGAATAAAGAGCTTTCATATACAATTGCTACTATATAAATTATTTCACAGAATCAACTATATAACATGATTGGTCAAACAATAATAGATACATACTATACCACCTGCTTGCTTTTTTACCAGCTGTTCTTGCCACAATCTTTCAGCATCAAGATATTTACCCTGGTCAAACCAAACTGTCTCATGCAGCAGGGGTTGAGCCATGACTGAACAGTATACTAACTAGAAACAACAACATGTAAGTGGAATAAAATATAAGATAATAATATATTTAAAAATACCTGACTGCATGAAACTTCAACATGTGCAACATAGAAATAGACAAAAATACTTATTACTCAATTTATATCATTTAGTCTGTTTTGCATTTGTTATAAAAATACAAATTTAAAAGTGTTACAGTATTAACAAGTGTATGCTTTAAAATTCTTAAAAAAAGGTCTGAGAAGGGTACTGGAGCTGAGGACAGAAAAGACTGTTTATGTTTAAACAATGAGAGAAACATATAGTTGCAGTGATGCATAATAATGCCAGAAGAACAAGTGAAAAGAAAATGTTTGACATGGAATAATATTAAATGGACAGATACTGAAACAATAATTTTCAAAAGAATCAAACAAAGAAATAATGAATAAAACATCTAACTTTCAAGACTACAGTTAAACTTTTTCTATATGGTATATCTTATTATAGTTATATAAAAGAAATTAGTTACAAAATGATATGATAAAATTAAAATGTGAAGAAAGTTAAATATTTGGTTAAAAACCTTTTGAACAACTGCAATGTCAGCTGTAAAAATATGGCATATCTATAAAACTAATAGTGTATAGCCCGTCAAAATGACGGGGCAAGTACAACCA
>NW_013667044.1:132742-140154 GCF_000517525.1 Limulus polyphemus
ATAGTATACCCTAACCTCACATTTCATAGCTAACCGAAATAAAGAAATTTTGCAAAATCAAGCTTGATCAACAAAGAGGCAGAAATATACAGTCGAGGCAGTCAAACGTTAGTAAATTCCTTTGTGAGCCAATTAAAATCTTTCATCAAATGAATTTGTGGCATATTCATAGAATAATTATTGGTAAAAATCAGTTAGATTAACAACTTCTAATATATAGTAAAGCCAGTGCTTTGGGTAACACTAAACTCCAACAATGGCTTTTATGTCATGTTGCTTAGCAACAAAAGTACAACCTAATATTGTTGTTAGTCTATGCACTGAAAGTATAAAATGAAATGTATAGACAACAAAACTGGAAAAATATTTGTTGGTTTCTTAATTTAGTCTTTGTTGATTAGAGGTTTTTTATTAAAAATTGTTGGTGACATAACAGAAAGTAGTTTAATTCAGAAACAATTTAAGTTTAAAACTGAATCAATATTTTTACTTTCATGACAAATTTTATGCACTTGACTCTAGGCTAGGTGATACCACACTATGTCTTTACTTTAGGCTTATTATATCAACACTCACTATACTTATAAGGTTTCACAGACCCCTTGTACCCCTGTCACTAAAATTGTAATGGACAGACAGTAACTGAACTATTCCATTTGGATAAATGCATTTTGGGTTTTGTGACTCCTCCTATTTAAAAAAATCAAGTGTGAAATGATGTGACACACACAGTCTTTTATTTAAGTTAGATGCCCAATAAAGAATGGAAAATGGCAAGCTTATTTTAAAAACAAAAATAATAAACATTATACTATGAATAATATGCAAAATTTCAAATCAGAAACATTGAGATCTAAACCATTTACAAGAAATACAACCAAATGAGGCTATATCCAAGTATAGCTTTTATATTTTCAAAATAACTTTTAAAATCTAATTTATATATACTAAAAAAAATTAAGGAATTAAAAAGCTTGAGAATGTGTTCATTTAAATAGTTAGTTATGTCTAACAATTGTATTTTACTTGGATAACTTTTTTCACATATTCACATAACAGCAATGTTTCCTGAATACTCATGCAATGCATTTATCAAGATATGAGACCTTGGTAATATATAAAAAATTAAAGCTGGGCTCACACTAGATTTTTAAGTTTCACCAACTATATAACCCTACTAGCTGAATGCCAATAAAAGCCTATTCATTTTCTTTTTGAAAACTAAAGCTAAAATGTTTTATGAACATGTTTTCTAAAAATTAATTATATTAAAGTCGACAATATGTGTATAAAGAATGTTTGTTATTCCTCTAGTCTTTCACAAAAAAAATACTTTTGTGTATATTTGGTCACCTCCTGTAAGTAGTCATTGATTAGAATTTTAACTTATTTATATTTTTCATGCTTTGTTCAAATCTGCTTCTTCATAGTGTTACAGACTGAACCGTGCAAAAACAACTGGTAGTCAAAGAAAGTCCTAAATGGTGAAATGCCTGACCCTGTAATTTATTAACTGTGATGGCAAAGAATTTGAGGGTGATGGGAAAATGCACAAATGTATAATTTAAAACAAAAATTACTTATCAAATGCTTGAATAAATTTTCAAAACTCTAAGTTGAAAAACATCAGTAATAATGTATTGTACCACCATCTCACTAATATTTATATGTAACATTATATGATCCCTGATTTAATCTATAATAGTATGTGCATTTTTCTGAATATTCATTTTCTATAAATATGATAATAATTATTTTTTTTAAATCAACAAAATCCAGACCTGGCTGTGATTGTACACAAGACTTCCATGATAGTTGAGCACTATAGCCACTGTGACACACAGTCTTTGTAATTGAATGTTAACAAATAATTAAAATCTGTAATGTAAACTATAATGTTATTCTGGTTTTCCTAATATTGTATGATATTGCGCTAAACATGGCGAGTTAATAATTAAAAAAGTTATAAAAAATTCTCACTTAACTGGGATTTTATTGCAAGACTTCTGCTTCGGACAAACCACTGAACCAATATGACCGTTACCAACAAAGATAGCATTTCAAACAGTGGCTTTTTTATAGATGCAGCATCAATGAATCAAAGTTTCCCCATTCTATGTCATTACAGCATTCAAACCAATTAATACAAGTTATGTGAGTAAGTCAGATGGTCTACAATTTAGTATGATGACACATCTGCAAGTTTAGGAAACAGTTACCATCATGAGGACTAGCTTTAATGACAGTTATTGTGCTACCAGAACTAGTCAGCTGTAACTAATAATAAAGATTTTACCTTTCATTGTGCTAAAAAAATATCACTTTTTCTGTCGGTTTTTTAATTAATATAGTAGCACAATGTGGTTGAAAATAAATTATGACTAAGAAAATTTAGAATTTATATATTTTTATACAAAAAATATATGCATCACTGTCTAGATACATGGTTGAATACAGCTTTAAAAATATCAAGTACCTTCATACCACTAAGACAGTGTCAACCTAGATTAAGCTTAAAAGAAATTGGGTATGACTTTAAATTTTATATTGGATTGTAGCCATATGGCACATTCATATTTAAAGTTTAATCTATGTTCTTTACAGTTTTAAATTTAATTTTGCTAACAAAATTCGGAGTTTGGATTAAACCAAAATTCATGGTCTAAATGTTTTTTGTTTTTTTTGTCATTTACCTGATAATTGAAAACAAATAAATAAAACCTATAAAGTACAAGTTTATAAGTATAACACTAACAGTACAAGTTATAACTTAAAAACAAATTAGTTTCAGCCCGAGTTTTGTTCACTGCTTCTAGCCTATTACTAGTACTAGTGCTACTGCAAGCCCACAATGCTAGTTCTTGGCTCTGCGAGTAATATATCGATCCAGTTAATTCATTACTTAAAAATAAAATAGAATAAAAGCAAATCATGGTTTTAAATGTTGGTTTACTAATTTGGTCAATATTATTATTAGGCCTAACTTCGTTACTAACAATTTATATGAAGAGAAATACTATTTAGACTATAGTATAGGCAATACATTACTAAATTCTGTAGATAACTTAAGTAGACTTCGTATATGAAGCTATGCATCACAAATTATTTGATTCTCATACTAGTAGTAGTAGTATGATTACTTAGAAAAGTTGACGTTCTTGCTTTATTTATAATCTGATTCTAAAATATTAACGATAAACATTATGCACAAACTCTTTCGTTATAATAAGTTGAAATCAAATTTAGAAAGGTACTTTTAAAGTTTACAACTATGGTTTGATTTTCTGTCACTGAATACATCTATTTTGAAAATAAATTAATAACCTACTGTTACTAATCACATCAACCTTACCCGATCAACGTGACAGTGTAAAAGAATGAACAGTGGAAATAGAGGCCGCTTGTATCGCTTTTCTCAAAAACTTGTTAATAATCTCTGAATAAAATTAATTAAGCTAACTGTATAAATCATAAGTAGTTTTTAAATTAATAAAGCCAAATGTATAGAGTCAACTGACAAGAAGTACAATACAATTTTGTTTGGAATTAGGCACAAAGCTACACAATGGGCTATCTGTATTCTGCCCACCACGGGTATAGAAACCCGGTTTTTAGCGTTGTAAGTCCGCAGACATACCGCTGTGCCACTGGGGGCTGACAAGAAGTATATGCAAGACAGCTAAAATCTATGATGATTAAAATGCATTATCAACTAGGTATCTTCGCTATTAAATATATTACTTACTGTTTCCTAATAATATCTTGTAATATTTATTATTTTCTAAATTCATGTACTAAGCTAATGATACAAAATAATTTTCATATTAGTAAAAACAACAAGAAATATTCAAAATTGTGTCATCCTAAACACTAACCCTGGAGAAGAGAAAAATCGAAAAACAAGACAGACGTCTTATAGTGGTAGGTTGTACATAAAATGTATGATGCTTTTAGTTCTATTTTATTCACCATAGTAAACCTACATTTATATAACTTTCAAAGAATATGTAACATTTGTTCTACTAATGTATTGTTACGTCTCTGTTCGTTAATTGATTTTCCGTAACTTCGTTCCGACGAAACTTTAGCGACACAAGTCCTTTCTTAAATAAAACTGGTTTATTCTTTCCGAATACAACTTTACGATACACTTAATTTCAACAGTCATACTATAATTCTCAACGAACGTCTCACGTGCTCGAGTTCAATTACTCACTACTACACTGTTGTTCCGTCACGTTGTCAACGTCTTATATATACAAGACTAACACATATCTAGTAAATGCTAGGGCATTCTTGAAGGAACGGGATATTTCTAGAAAGGGGGTGGCGTGATACTAGTCACGTGACCTCGCTGACGCAACAGTATTCTTCTGAATTATTGATTAGATAAGTTGTTTAAGATACTAAACAGGGTTACCAGTAAGAATAGTTTTCTGAGAAACCAGTATAACTCAGTAACAAGTGGTGAATCGAATGATAGATTGGACTTAATATTTATTTCTTAGTAACTTAAAAACTTGTTTGTTGAATAATTCAGAAGGGTAAGTCAGTAACATAAATGCTACATATTCTTCAGAACTTATATAAATAGGTGAGTAAAAGACAACTAAATACGCCATGCATATAATATTCAAGATTAAATTACACATCGAAACTGCCTATATTTTTAACAACTTTAATTAGTAATAAAATGGATTTATCACAAATAATTACTGTGATATCCCAGCAATAATAAATTAATTGCACAAAATTGGTTTAATACTGCATAAACGCGATTTTAAGTCCCCCGCTGGGACATCCGTATGTCAGACTTGTAACGCTAAAATCTGGGGTTTGATTCCTCACAGTGGACACAGCAGATAACTCAATGTGGCTTTGCTGTAAAATAACAAACGTGATGTTAATAGATGTGAGAAGGTGATTTAAAATTAGCACAGATTGACAAATTTCAAAAAAAGTTTATTATTCTTCGACAAGGTAAAGATGAAGTTGTGTGAACAACATATAGTAATGAATCTTCATTTGAATTTTAAAATAATTACCTGTTTTAGGTTATTTCGCTGTGCAAGAGTGTACTAAAAATGTGCTACTGCGGTTATTTCTCTCTGACGTCTCCCGCTAAAATCAGGGGTTCAATTCCCCTCAGTGGACACAGCAGATAGCCCAATTTGACTATGCTATAAGAAAACACATAGGGCCCGGCTTGGCCAGGTGGTTAGGGCGCTTGACTCGCAATGTGAATCTACATCTTACTAAACATCCTTGCCCTTTCAGCTGCGGGGACGTTATAATGTGACGGTCAATCCCCTATTCGTTGGTAAAAGAATAGCCCAAGAGTAGGCGTGGGTGGTGATGACTAGCTGCCTTCCCTCTAGTTTTTCACTGCTCATTTAGGGACTGCTAGCGTAGATAGCCCTCGTGTAGCTTTGCACGAAATTCAGACCAAATTCTCTTTGACTCTGACTGAGTTCGTCAAATAGAGACTGTGCACAAAAATAGACAAATCACAACCTTTATTTATAAACACAATAAAAACTTTCACAAAACATAGGCAAGTGTTCACTGTGGGTATACAAAAGTTGAGAAAGAGAGAATGTGAGAAAGCCTTTAATAGTTCTCTCTCACCAATTCAGCGTGAGCCCCCTTGAATTAAAAAAAAGCCAAACTAACAGTTAAAAAAATACAGACACCCTTTAAGTTAAAGTACAATTAAATATCTTAAGTTCAAAATCTAAATTTTAAAGCCCTGTATCCCAGTCTGCAAAAATGTGAATGCCAGGAGTGGGCTGGCCTTTAAATACAAAAATAAACTATACAAACAAAATCAGGCCGTTCACGGCTCGCACCTCACTCATGTAATTCAAGACTATTCTGGCTTTAATATAGGGGAGAAGAAACTCCGAACCATTACCCGATTCGCTAACAGAAACGACAGCTGTCTATTTTGTGACATCACAGGTGATATTACAGCTATCTTTACTGCAAGAACACATGTTTAATGACCAATGAGAGTGATTTTGGTTCTGTGTAAGAGCCAATACCAGGAATTCTGTTCTGCTGCCTGGATGTAATGAGAAATAAACAAAGTAATACAAGTATACACATTGAAGGTGAATTTTAGGTGATATATTTATTCAGAAGAGAAATTCACATATAAGAATATTAAAAATTAACTTTTCTCTGCCAGGCAGATTATTTAATAACTAAGCAAGTCCTATTCAAAAGTCTCTCGATGGGACAGCGATAAGACTATGGACTTACAACGCTAAAATCCGGGGGTTGATTCCCCGCGGGAGATATAGCAGATAGCCCAATGTGGCTTTGTTCTAAAAAACAATGAACAAACCTATTCAAAATGGTTAGATAAATTTAAGACTTTGTCAAAAGTTACCTTTAACCTGTAGTTAACTGACTATTCCGATAACCTTTCATCAGCAAATTACATTACCTAATTACCAGACATGTTGCGCATCACGTGAGGAGTAAACACTTGTAATTAATACTAGTAACACTGCTAATAAGCCATAAAAAATTTTATGTCAATGTTTTTGACACAAAACTATATCTTATTTTGTTCACCTCATTCGACATCTCATGTACACAACAGACTTAACGGTCGTGTCAGTGACCCCATGAATCAGACATTAGATATCTCTAATTTTTAGCTGTAGATGAGGAGGAGGGTAATCAGTGGGTGGCGTCCACTGCCTGAGGGTCTACTCTTAATCAACTACAGATTTGAATACCATTTATAACACGCCCATAGCTGAAAGTACGAAGCTTATTGCTATTACCATTTCTCGATCACGATATCCTTGGAAATTGGAACCCCAGTCCAGTGTACTACAAGCTTTTTCTTAAATGCACATAAATTTACTGTCTCCACAACATCCGAAGGCAACCCATTCTAAAGGCCAACCTCCCTGTAGGAGAAATGAAACTGTCTTAGCTGAAGATGACTCCTACCTTGCCAAAATTTATATTTGTGTCCCCTAGCCCTACTAGAGACCCTTGGAACCCCAGTCCTATGTACTAATTACTAGGCCACGTGTGGGCCCACCACATAAAAGCAAGTAAACATAACTTCGAGTTTTCATGTGGAAAATAAATACATTGTTATGCCTCCAGTCGTTAGCTGATTTTCCGTAACTTCGTTCCCACGAAACTTTAGCGACACAAGTCCTTTCTTAATAAAACTGGTTTATTCTTTCTGAATATAACTTTACGATACACTTAATTTCAACAGTCGCGCTATAACAAACGCTATAACAACGAACGTTAACTTCAACAATACTCCATTCAATTACACACTCTCTGACTGCAGTTCAATTACTCATTACACTGTTCTCCCGTCACGTTGTGACCATCTTATATATACCAGGCTACCCCCAATCTAGCAAATGCTAGGG
>NW_013667044.1:140164-147151 GCF_000517525.1 Limulus polyphemus
AGGATTAAGAATACCACATACTGTTGACACATATCAAGTTCACGTGCCTCAAACCGCGTAGAACAGCATGAAAATTCATACAATTGAGACATTATGATAGTGCGAAGCAGTACGAAACAAAGTACCAAGCGTGTTGGAGAACACGAGTGTTTATTGGTAGAGGGTTAGATACACAGATGACCAAAAATAACACTAAGTTCACTACGCATTATAGAGAAAATAGAAGAAAACATTTTGTTCACTAGTTACTACGTGTTATAGGGGAAGTAGGAAAATACTTTGCCCAATGTGTACTATTGACGAACTTGAATAACCCTTTTTCATTTCTCACTTCAATGATAACAGAATAACACTTAGTTCACTAGTCATTACAGAGAAAGTAGAAGGAAACTTACATGACTACTTATCTTATTATAATGGACGTAGCGTGTATGTCATTATCTGTGTATGTAACCCAAACTCCTTTGCCATCTAATTGAATGGCACCACAAAAAAAAAAAATCCATAAAAAAATTCACACTTTTGATATTCAAGATTAAGAGAATTAGAAAAATAACTGTGGTATGTGCAACAACCATTTCTTTATAACAGAACACAATTTTAAATAAAAGTACTCTCCTCACAACAAGAACACGACTTTCACTAGAACTGTACGTAAGGGTTTGATTACATCTTTATTATTTTAATTTAAAAATGTAGTATTGAGAAAATAGAGTTAAACAACTTTTTTTTCAATAAATGGAACTACTTTTAATATAATAAAACATTACAGTTAAATAGCTACGATTAGTAATTACTAGAACAAACAGTCGCTCTTAGGGCGGCGTTTCTGCTAGTTAAAGATAATTATTATAAGTCGAAAAGCGGATAAATGTTGTTGTTGGAACTTCGTTGTTCCTTTGTTTGTTTTTTCAAAAAGAAAAACCTTCAATAGCTTCTCCTCCAACCAACATTACATCCTACTTTTGTTTTCAGTTGTGCAAAATAAATGAAAAGCACGTTTGAATTTTTTCTCTACTTTTAGTCGTTTTAGTTTTTACATGCTGTGTTTTTCTCTCTCTCTTATGATATGTAAAAATAACATAGTAATTGAAAGCGTAGAAGAGGAGAACCATATTAATACCGGAGTGCATTCGCAAATACACTTTTAGATTGGTGTGTGTGTGTGTGACGATACCAGAGGTAGGTATGAAAAATGAATCTCAAGAAGAAGGGGAGTCCGCGTGACTAATTTCTAACATGGGACAAAAAGAATTATTTATGGATATGCTTACTTGGTGCTTTAGAAACATAAACTCGTCTATTATAAAAGTTATGTTACGTTAGAGGGCGTATATGGCCACACATATGCAACTAGACTTAATACTTTCTTAATTGTCAGTGACTGAACAATTAAGAACTCCTCCTTTCAAGAGCCCTCCATTTTCCAGTACTTAATCATGTAACGGTTAGTGACCACTCAAAGAAAAAGCATGAAACTGCAGAATACCTCTATATATTTCCCATAACGCTTCAAATGAACAATACTTTTAAGAGCCTTGAACCGTTCATATAAAACGAAGCTGCTTGTTAAGTTAAAAGTAGCGTTAGATTTGAGAATAAGGTGGAAGGTTTGTTTGTTTGTAATGGATTTCGCCCAAAGCTCAACGAGGGCTATCTGCGCTAGCCATCCCTAATTTAGTCAGGGTAAGACTAGAGGGAAGGCAGCTAGTCATCACCACCTACCGCAAACTCTTGGGCTACTCTTTTACCAACGAATAATGGGTTTGACCGCAACATTATAACGCCCCCACGCAGGTTGGGAGTCGAGCGCCCTAACCACCTAGCCATGCCGGGCCTAATGTCGAGTTTGTATTGACGAGATCTCGAATGATCGAAATTTTAATGCAGTTGATCATAAAAGTAGTTATAAGTTCGGCAGAATTTTATCGGATCTCGTGGTTTATTGATCAGATACATGTAAGTATAATCTTCAGATAAACATGTGTTATTTGAATTTATCCACTGCTTCATGAGTGAAATGTAAAGTCAAATATGATTCTTCTATAAACATTTTGTGAGTGTTATATATATATATATATTACAATTTCTGTAAGTAGGTATTTCATTCTTCAGATAGAAATATAGATGTAAAGAAATAAATACAAGTTGGAATACAGATGGTTGAATACGTAAAAATTGTACAAAGTAGGTTTGTTAGTTTGATTTAGAGTAGCATTAGAGTCACATTAGCCTATCTGCTGTGTCCGCCCGGCATGGCCAGGTGGTTAGGGCGCTCGACTCGCAATCTGAGGGTCATGGGTTCAAATCCCCATCCCACCAAACATGCTCGCCCTTTCAGCCGTGGGGGCGTTATAACGTGACAGTCGTTGGTAAAAGAGTATCCCAAGAGTTGGCGGTGGGTGGTGATCACTAGCTGCCTTCCCTATAGTCTTACACTGCTAAATTAGGGACGGCTAGCGCAGATAGCCCTCGTGTAGCTTTGTGCGAAATTCAAAAGCAAACAAATTGCTGTGTCCACCGCGGGAATGGAACCCTAGATTTTAACGTTGTAAGTCTGTAAATTTACCTACCGCCGTCCCACCTCGTCAAGTAAAGGAGGAGTATTAGTGTTTTGCTTTGTCCCAATTAAAATTTCATAAACAAGAGAAAACAAGTCTTACGATTCCTTTTTTTACGTGCGGACACGCTATACGAGTGTTAATTCTGCTATTCGGTTTAAAAAGCTGGATAAAGCTTGTATTGTGGCAGCTGATCCAACTGACTAGGCTACTTAAATCTGACCAATAGCTCAAAATTTGGAACAGTTATACCCACACCTTATGTTTTGTTTTTTATTATTAGCAGGAAAACTTACTGACGAACTAAACGGTATTAAATAGTTTCTTCAATGAAATGAGTTTGATAATGATTTCTCTGATAGTAATATCAATGAAATACTAAATGCACCGACTACCCTTTTGTTGCCATATTTAGGGTAACTGTGAGGGAGGGTAAGAAAGAAATTAATTTTCATTTTGATCAGATTTCATAAACAGTTGAAATTCTACAAACATTTAATTCTATAATAATAATAATAATATATATATATATATATATATGTATGTTTCATTTTAAATGTGATACCTAAAAATAGAGAAAAATAATAATAATTTGTTATCTACAAAATTTCTTTGTTACTTTTGTGCGAAGGAATTGGTGAGTCTTACCACTAGGTGGCTATCGAATAGTATAAAAGACCATATTCTTGAGAATTCGTAAAGCATTGTACGACGTGTTTTAACAAAATTTAATATCGACTTACCTAATGAAAACGTGGTGATAGTTAGTCAAGCTGAGAACGAAAAGTAATTGAAAATTCGTAAGTTTGTTTTATAGCAAAGTCGCATTAGGCTATCTATTGTGTTCACTGTGGGGAATTGAATCCGTTGGTCCATAAAGTTACCGCTGTCCCACCGAGGGACAAAAGAACATTCGTAAGATTCATAAACGTTTGGCAACGGTAACTCCGACGTCAACGTTAAAGCATTAGAATTTGGCAACCCCTATTTTCAAGGTGTAAACTATTAACGTTTGTTTGTTTACTATAATAGTGTAATTAAACAACCAAACAGTTCAAATGTTTACTATTTCGGCAGTGATCTAGTGGTGTGTAGCGCCACGATTCTAATATCGCGAAGACATTTGTCCAGTATAGCACTATTGCAATTCTCACGTGCGAATAAATCGGGCTTAACCAAGTAGTTAGCGTGGTGGGCTGCGTATGGTAGGGTTCAAGGTTTGAGAAGCAGTGCTTTTAAACACGCTCCGCACTTTCATCTGTGGACAACGTTTGTTTTGTTTCGAATTTTGCGCAAAGCTTATCGACAGATGTCTGCACTAGCCGTCTCTAATTTATCAGTAATGGACTAGATGGGAGGCAGCTTATCAACACCACCTACCGTCAATGCCTGGGCTAATCTTTTACCAAAGGAATAGAGGGATTTACACATTATAACGCTCCCACGGCTGAAAGGGCGAGCATGTTCGGTGAAAGTTTTCGAACCCGTGATCCGCTGATTGCGACTTGAACGCCCTGACCACCAGACCATGTCAGGCCATGAGCACGTTATAAAAGTGTTAACCCCGCTATTCGGTTCCAAAGGTTGGACAAAGCTTTTATTGTGGTGACGGGTACTTCTGATTGGCTGACTTGCCTTTGGTTAGTAGCCGTAGCCGTTTAGCCAATTTGTGTAAAGGGCTTCGTTCAGGTTAAACTCCAATTCTGCTCTTATGAAAGTATTTGTATTTTCTGTATTTATGGCCAAGTTACTAAGGCTATCTGCCACCGTCCCTAATTTTGAATTGTTGAACAACTAGAAGGCATCCATCCAGTCAGCAGTACCCTACCACAAGCCATCCACGCAAAGAGATTGACTGCCTCTGTTATACCACATCCACAGTTTAAAGTGCAGGGATATTATGTGGTATGTCATGGATTCGAACCTTTCTTATCAGCTCCGAAATTCTATCAAAGGATAAACCCGCGCTCCTCATATGAAAGAACTTGTATTTTTAACCGCGGAAGAGCGGCTCGTAGAACAGCTGTTGTTTTTTTTTTTTTTTTTTTTTTTCAAGTTACAAACTTTTATCTCACAGCTCCTTCATTATTTGAGAGATTTGAGATTTAATTACAGTTTTCGACTCAGGAGGACAAACCCTTTCCATTGATATTATTTTACCACGCCAAAGGTCTCTTATATTAATTTATCCTAATCCTGCCTAAAAGAATTTCAGTTTGAGGGTAGGCTGGTATAGACCCTGATGAGTAATAAAGTCGAATAAGGTATACGCGCGCCCCACGCTTGGTATTGCTGGCGCACAAAATATAGCTAATAAAAAAATGGGAAACAAAGGTCTCATAGTCATAGATTAATTCACTATAATCTTGCGGCTATTGAAGATTCCCTCGTTATTATTGTATAGCGACAATTTCCTACTACTACTACACTAAATTTGCAATATCAGTAAAAACTTGAGTTTGAAATAAATTGTTTAGTATTGTTACGACAGCGGAAGTCACGTGACGCTAGTAACACGTCATGATTTTCTAGAAGGATCCTGTCCCTTCCTGAAGTCTCGAGAGGCTACTAGATATGTGGTAATCTTGTACGAGTATATATAAGCCGCCAAGAAGCGACGGCAAGGAGGTAATGTGTAATGAGGTAATGAGACGTTCGTTGTGAATTCTAGCGTTTGTTATAGCGCGACTGTGGAAATTAAGTGTATCGCAAAGTTGTATTCAGAAAGAATAAACCAGTTTTATTTAAGAAAGGACTTGTATCGGTAAAGTTTCTTCGGAAAGACTTTTTACGGAAAATTAACTAACGACCAGAGACGTAACAGTATATTATTCTTAGTAATATTATAAAGTTGTCTGATTAGTACTATCTCTTTGTTTCCATGAAAACAAAGTTCATATAGAGATTTTTTTTTCTATAAAGACTGAGCCTCTTTTTAATAAAATGTAATTTATCATAAAATACATAAAATGCTGAGTATACAGAACGAGAGTGAGATTTTTCTTGGCTGTCTGTTTGAACTTTCTGGCATTTCGAGATTTTAAGAAATAATTAAAATGTGTTTAAAAATTGTTTTCTTTCATACACTATAGAATATTTAAGAAATGCATACATTAGCATATAACTTTTCTACGACACCTCCAGTAGTTAACAATATTGTTGTAAACTATAATTTTAATGTTGTAATTTGTTAGCTAGAGGAAGAAGAACTCCTAGAAAGTTCGAAAGATGTGACGTTAAGTTTTATTCTGGCATATTCGAACGTAAAGGGTAATATCAAGACGGAGTGAACCAGTTAGTGTGTTAGTCATCGCAGTTACTTTATTCAAGTAAGTTGGTTTGTTTTAATTTAGTTACTGTCATTTGTAATGTAGGCCTAAAGCAATTTACGGCAGTGTACAAGTGTTTAAGTTGCGAAAACGGTAAAGGAGGAAATAAAGTAATTTATTATCGTTACGTGGACTAGACGTTTAATTATTCTGAAAAGATAATTTAAAATAGCCAGCTAACGAAAGAATAAAGTTACAACAATATTGAATAAAGGTACAATAGATTAATTTGAAGATAAAAATGATATCATGAAAGGAGGGGAAAAGATAACTTTGCTTCAAACTTCACCATATCATTTTAAACTTTTCAGCAAAAATGAGTTCTGCCTTTCACTTTAACCACCTTATTTATCTTTAAAACATTGCTGATCTAGCAAATTTTCGAAGGGAAAACAAAGAGACATGCGATGGTTTTTTTTTAATTTAATGAAGGTGACTGTCTGTTTAGTAGTTTAAATCCTTATGAATAAAGCGACCTCTAACTTCCAAGAATGAGGATAACAGACGGTTTTAATGAAAAATGAGTAAAAGGCAGACAGATGCTGAAACAATCTGCCAGAAAGTCCAGTCGATCAGTTCTTCCGTACAAGACTGTCTGGTAGGCTTTTCCTATTGTTGTTGTTTTTTTGTTTTTTTTCTGATTAACGTGGAAGATGAGGATCGTGCGGCACAGCGTGTCCGTGACGGATAGTTTTTTTCTTTCATTTTCGTTGATGTGATTTTGAGGTCCAGTCCTTGGCCCTGTTCATTTCCGGTTAATGTGTTCTGATCAAGATTGCTTTATTACTCTATCTTTTATTCTCATGGTTGTTCTTTTTAATGATTTTTTTTCATTAGATGGGGTGGTCTAAAGATAAGGTGGGTTAGGCAAAGTCTGATTTCTTTAGCTTCGTGAGTCTGACTACTGCACTATAATTTACTCTTACTTACTGTCCACCAAATTTCCCTGTTTCCGTAATAAATTGTAGACATCATGGTTTCAATTATTTTGTTTATTAGAAGTAAACTTATGAAGAAAGCTTCCTACTAACATAATCAACTTTTTGAAGGCCATAGATAGGCCTAAATAAAATGGTTTTTAATTGTGTACCAGTTTA
>NW_013667044.1:148010-156108 GCF_000517525.1 Limulus polyphemus
CAAACAAACAAACAAACAATTTACAGCTATAATCAACACTCCTATTCATTTTTATCCTGGAAGCAACAAAATTGTAATGAACACTGTTTTCTGTAAGGTCGTATCAACCAAACCATCTATTACTTATTAATTATAAGAATAAGAAATCAAACCTTCACTGTTAATTACAGAAATGCTAAGCCAAAATTTTGCAGTCCGTGTACAAATAACCAATAAAAACTTTTTCTTTCACTACCACCACAAGAGCCCGGCATGGCCAGGTGGTTAGGGCGCTCGACTCGCAATCTGCGGCTCGTGTGTTCGAATCCCTTTCCAACTAAACATGCTCGTCCTTTCATCCGTGGGGCGTAATAATGTGACAGTCAACCCCACTATTCGTTGGTAAATGGGTAGCCCAAGAGTTGGCGGTGGGTGGTGATGACTAGCTGCCTTCCCTATAGTCTTACACTGCTAAATTAGGAAGGGCTAGCGCAGATAGCTCTCGTGTAGCTTTGCGCGAAATTCAAAACAAACAATCCATCACTAGATTTTCAGCCTTTTCTCTTATTTGTATGAAAAGTCGGTAAAAACAAAATAGTGTCATCTATCGAAACTTGGATTCACCTGCAACAATACCTTTGCTAATGGTGAAAAAAAACAACACTCTCACTTGCTGCAGAACATTTTTAAAAGCTACTCCGAAGATACAGCCCTATGCAAAATATAATACGATCTATAAGAGCAATCGGTTACTGTAAATTGTTACTGTTGCTAAATTCAGTATTTCCCCAAAAAAGTCACTAATCTAATTACTATTTATTAAGGTAACTAGCATAAAATACCTGCGCTCTGCTGCGGAGATCAATGCCCTTCCCCCCTTCATGATTCACAAAGGCCCATTGCTTACATTATCCATAATTACTTCTATAGCTATCCCAAGAAGGGAGGGCTCGTACTAAAAACAAACAAACAAAAACACTTGTTAAGACACTCACCTATGGTACCTAAGCACGTGCGCCAATTTTGGTCCACCTAGTTTATGAGTGGGGGTATGAACAAAGTTTCATATATGACGCCTCAAGATCCCTATGGGTCAAAAACACGAAATCCGATATCAGATTCGGCTTCAGCGACTCTAAACACCCACTCTTATACAGCCAACTCGTTTGGATGACCTATTAAATGTGTTTTAGCCCTCTTGGTATACCCCTTAGTAGGGCCTATGTCATATAAATAAGTATCCTCTCCCCCCGAACCACTTCGAATCCACCTGCCAAGTTTTGTCCTGCTAACTCCAGAACTGAAGGCAGGAGATAATTTTACATGCAGACATACAAAGCTACAAGGTGCATTAAAGTAAGAAGATAATGCTTGTAATAATGGTAATGTAAGATTCTATTGCAACTTATAGCTATCTGCGGATGTTGTAAAAGTTACATCATGAGAAGCTCCCATTTCCAGTCAGTGTTCTGGAAGAGTTACGCCATTATACGCCAAAATTTAACTGAAAGTTTTAATATCATGTGCATCATAACAAAAATAACTACTGATGCTTCTAATAAAAGCCCGTAGAAGACAACTCTTCATTTCAGTAGTTATCCATCACACTCTCGTATCATCTGTTCTAGTAGTGAGTTAAAACGTAAGTTTATGTACAACAATTAGCGTCTGTCACTTTCTTTAACAATATTTGTTTCATTGATCCTGACGACATCTGCTTTGTCAAATAGTTAAACTTGTTTTCTCTCTTAATGAAGCCCCCCCCCAGTAGCACAGCGATATGTCTGCGGACTTACAACGCTAGAAACCGGGTCTCGATACCCGTGGTGGGCAGAGCACAGATAGCCCATTGTGTAGCTTTGTGCATAATTACAAACAAACTCTTAATGATGATATAAATAGCTACTATGTCTGTTGATTTCCAGCCGACCTGATGAACCACGGCATTGACGAAAGGACCACTTTCATTCGCTCGTAAGTTATCATAATTAATAACTTATTTTCTTCTGTATTTCATGCCAACATTTTCCGCTAGAGTTTCTGACTAATATATAACTGTTTGGAAAGAAGTAAAGCAAAACTCTAAACTCTTTGTCTCGTTTCGTGAAAAGTCTTTACCGTGTCGGTTAGTTTTCTTTGCTTTATGCGCGATACTTTTACATGATTCGTGTGTTGTTGTTTTTATCAGTTAATTATAAACATATGAGGCAAAACATATTTGAATTGGAGGTGGGGTACCATGACCATTGAATTCAAGATTGAAACAGCGACTTTCCATAATAGTTATATACAAGTATGTATTCCTCATTCAAAGGGGCACTTCACCACCGGTTCAAAGTTTGGGTCACGTACCCCAGTCCCCCTGGTTCCACCTCTTATGATTACAAGTAAGTCTTTCTATGACATGTGATATGATGACAAATGCAAAAATTGAACAAGATTCCAGTCAAAACAAAAATTCGATACATTAAGCTAATAAAATGTGACAGCTGAAGTTTAAAGAAATCGTGAAGATACAAATTATACGAAAAACTTTGACCTTAGAGGTTACCAAGTCTCTATACGTAGAATAGGTTAACTTATGTCAAAGATAATATATGCTCAATACAGTAATAATGGGGTGGAGGGGGCTGTCAACCAACCATTAACATGCCTCTTGTTCCAAACTATCACCTCGCAAAGTATGATTGAGATTGGCCCAGCAACTTAGGAGTAGTTAGATAACGGACAGACAGAAAATAAGGAAGACACACATATTTCTGTGCTTTATATATAATTTCATGTCATTAAC
Organism: Limulus polyphemus; assembly: GCF_000517525.1. Classification (NCBI taxonomy): domain Eukaryota; kingdom Metazoa; phylum Arthropoda; class Merostomata; order Xiphosura; family Limulidae; genus Limulus; species Limulus polyphemus. Next base: position 150,781 of record NW_013667044.1, read on the forward strand.
GAACACAAAACTTGCGTAGAATCTGAAGCCATTGTTTCACATAAATTTCCCTAATAAGATATTACAGCTATGCAGACGAGAGGAAACCGTTGATTCAAAGAAGATCTGCAAATACCCGAAACATACTACATCTTTCAAATACGACATCCGAATCCTAACACAAATATTGCTATGGACTATTAACACATCGTCATTACATGAATAACGTATATAAAAAAAACAGTGTAGTAATATCTAAATTTTGAGTTTTTCAGCTCGTTGCTAAAATAAATAAATCCGTAATGACACGTGTTTCTAATCAGAGCTTTATGGAGGAAACTAACTGCTGTGTAAGCAATCATGGTTGTCAGACCGAGCATGAGCAACTATAGCGGAAGCACGTGAACTGAAACATCGCTTTTATCTAACTTGGTTTACCCTCAAAATGGAAATTCTCTATAAATATCATTAGATCATTGAATTGCATAGGTTTAGGATGGAAATTAAAAGAGGTGAGGCAAGGTTTATTTGACCGACCGTAACAAGGGAATGTGCGCCACAGGCACACCCATTACGGCCAGGGCCCAGAGCTCGCCTTAGGGGCCTTAGAAGCTACCAGAAGGTTCTGGATTACGCATTCTTCTACTTCTACTGACAGTAATTTTCTTAATTTTGATGCAATTTTACTGGAACAGATTGACAATTGGGGTACCCGGCCCCCTCGCTTCCCCTACGCCACTGAGTTTATTTCTTATAAAAAAACATTACTACTGTCCACTCCGCAGTTAAAAATAATATATGCGAGTGTAAATACTGAGATGTATTTTTTTATCAATGCTATTAATCCATGACATTCGAAAATACAATACCGAGATCTTACATATGTGTGTGTGAGTGTGTACATACACATAGGAGACATTATACCTGTTATAGCTGTTAGCAATATAGGAGTAGGTTCGATGATGGAAAGTTATTTACACAATTGTTACTCTACAGTATAAAACAATGCAGTCCCTTAATATTTTTTTTTCATCAGCATTAACTAATCAGATAAATTTAGATAAATGTGTATCACAACGATGTAAAAATATTGTTTGCAGAGTTGTTTGAATTTTAGATGACAATTTTTGCAAAGTGTACTTCCTTCTAAAAAAGGCAAACATTATATAAGTTGTAAAGAAACAATTATCTTACAAACATCATCGAATACTTATATATGTATATATATTAGGGATTGTTAGTTTGTTTTGAATTATGCACAAAGCTACACAAGGGCTATCTGCGCTCTGCCCACCACGGGTATCGAAACCCGGTTTCTAGCGTTGTAAGTCCGCAGACATACCGCTGTGCCACTGGGGGGCATATATTAGGGATGCACGGTTAGTGAAATCTGGCCGAATACCGGGTCCGGGTACCCAGTCACTAAGCTTCGGCCGGTCCAGGTGTCAACCGGGTCCGGGTACCCAATCACTAAGCTTCGGCCGGTCCAGGTGTCAACCGGGAGCGGGTTCTCCTTTTGTTCCTCCTCTAAGAAAAAACAACAGCATACACAAAAATTAGAAACAAAACAAAACTGACGTTTATTACATTTAACTGAATAATCACCAACAGAACATTCAAATTTTACTTTCAAGTTTCAATGCCTAGCCCCAACTTATCAATTCCTAACCCCCTATTGAACAAAACCCCCACTTTTCCCAGAAATCCATATCTCAAGCCATCTCTGTTATTAACCACTATAGTTCTCTAAATCCCCGACTTTTTTTTTTAAATAACTAAGCCAATTATTGACTGTAACTTTCAGTACCGCTTTAGTTGCCACAAAGATTAGGGCTTAGATGCCTAATTTCGACACTCGGCCGAAGCCGAGTATTACCGGGTAGCCCAATACCCGACCGCGGCCAAAAATGTGGCTGTGTGACGTTATAGAAAGTGTGGAATTTTCTATATACACAAACTTTTGTGGCTCATGTTTTGTCAGTTTTGCTGATAATTCTGCTTATAAAAGTGCTTTATTTAATAATTATTAATAGTGTTTTTTAATTAAACGAACTAAGCATATATTCCCAATTTTTATTATAGTTTATCGAAACTAGCTTTAAAATGTATATTATCATTATAGTTTGAGTAAGTTATGACATATTTAAATATTTAAGCCACGAGTAGAAATGTCATTCTGAATTAATGCAATGTGTACTTAAGCACTAGATATTGGTGAAAGAATGACTGACCCTCTAGCTATTGACAGAAGTTTTGTATACACTAATTTACAAGAAGAAAGTTCTTTGACACATAAAACCATAAACGCAATCTAACGGTTCTTGTAGTGGATGCAACGCGCGCAAGCTTTGAATAATTAATACAAAAAATTTAGTATAGTCTTTATAAGAGTTTTAAACAACTTTAGGGAATTAACATTTCCTTTTATGCCGTTTTTCATATGGGAAAACGTAAGTCACAAGTCATCATCCTTCCTGTACATACGTTAGTCCATGAAGTAACGGAGTTAATTCTTTATGAGTCTCGAGCAGTAAATAAATTAGTTTATAAAAGTGAATACAGACGAGATGGCAGTGAAGTTCTCCGCCGCCTCGTTGTGTTGAAAGCGCCAACCTAATTATCCTTTTTTAAGGGGATAAAAACTTAATAAAAAATAATAATTACATAAGGAAATTATTCCGAGTACATCGCACGTATTCTTCAAATTATTGACGTTTCCCACCCCTTTCTTTCAGCAAGGAGTACACTTAGTAATGTAATATTTATTGTGCATTGTCAGACAGGAAATATAAATAGTACGTGTCATTATAATTAGTTAAAATGTTTCACTTTTCTTGGAGGAAATTAAATTTACTGAATTAGATTTTACTAAGCACGTGTCGGTCGCTGTACTGTCAGGATGTTTACTATTTAAAAATACGTAAGGAATTTAAAATAGTTTTCTGATTTGTTTTTTCTCGGACCAACATTTATTATCGTATATAATGTTTCATCTTAGTTTTTCGCAGTGAGGCATTTTTATTTTTCGAAATTTATTCAGAAATTCAAAATTTTTTTTATTTTCATGCAGAGAAATTGTATTTTATTTCTCTTTTTAAATCTTTACGAATATATTGTTATATTTAATTCTCGGTACCAACTTACATCTATGGGGAGGGGGGGACGTGCAAAACTGTGAATAAAATTAGGAGTCGTTGCATTTTGTATTATCATGTAATGCATACCTCTGAGGTAAAAAGAAATATCAGTCCCACGTGGCTATTTAAACCGAAAAAAAAGATAATTGGCTAAACTTTCTTTCATTGATTCTCTCGTGACGTAACACAGCTAAATCCGGGGTCTTCCTGAACCTACTGAAATTCTACTGGATGGAGGATCTGTTGCATTTATTCAACGTATCAATGATGGTAATTTAGGTAGTCATTTTGTTCTTGGACCTGAAAAACGTTACGAATCTTTTCAGAAAGGTTGGGCAATAAGGCCTGTTCAAGTAAAAACTTATGGGGGAAAAATGTATATTCATCGATATATAAATGATGTGAATCAAATGTATGATGATGTAAATGGGTCCTGGTCGCATGCTTGAGAAGTTAAAATGAAATACCCTTCTGCATTGGGTCTACCATCTGAGAGCGAGATTCGTTCGGCAGTCAGCACCTTCATTGCAAGGGTCCGGCATGGCCAAGTGGTTAGGACACTCGACTCTCAATCTGTGGGTCGCGGATTCGAATCCCTGTCCCACCAAACATTCTCGCCCTTTCAGCCGTGGAGGCGTTATAATGTGACGGTCAATCCCACTATTCGTTGGTTTTAGAGTAGCCCAAGAGTTGGCGGTGGGTGGTGATGACTAGCTGCCTGCCCTCTAGTCTTACACAGCTAAATTAGGGACGGCTAACGTAGATAGCCCTCGTGTAGCTTTGCGCGAAAGTCAAAAACAAACAAACAAAATAATAAAATGTGTGCTTCAGTGTCTGACGTTTGTTGTTGTTGTTGACTAATTTCCTGTTACGTACAGTACATAAATTATTATGAAAACACACAAGCATTACACGTACATAATTTACAACAACAAAATAAAAGAGTAATGGTAAGTAGATGTTAAATTTATTAATAGTATAAAACATTATTACAGGAAATACAAAAGAAAAACAAAAGTTTCATGAAGTACTAAGATTAAATACTGTTGCGTCAATCCCATGATAGTTTAACAGGAGGACATCTCGGAATCAAGAAGACATTGAATCACATACGACAAAGATTTTATTGGATAGGTATGAGGCGAGATGTGGAAGAATGGTGCAGGACATGCAGTACATGTAGTGCTAAAAGGGACCCAAGCATAAGGGATGCCCACCTTATGAAGAGTTGCCTGAGAATGTGTCAGAGTTTGTGAAAGTGTTATCGGAAAGGATGGATGATATCCACCATCAAGTGCGTTCAAACTTGAAAACGTCTGGTGATTCGATGAAGTTAACTTATGATAAGAGATCTACTGAAGTCAGCTTTGTACCAGGAGACAAGGTATGGTTGTATAATCCCAGGAAGACAAAAGGGAAGTCTCCTAAGTTGTCTTCTTCATGGGAAGGCCCATATGACATAGTGAATCGTCTCTCAGACGTGACTTTCCGGATAAAATGTGGTCGGTGAGGTAAACTAAAAGTGGTGCATGCCAACAGGCTTTGGCGTTATCACGGTCCAGGACATTTCAGTTGGGACGAAGTGGAAAACAGAACAAAAGACGCTGCTGAAGACGTGCCACCTGAAGAAGCCACCGTCGAAGAGGAAACTCTACTCAGTTTTGAGAAGAGAAACGATGAAGCTCTTGATGAAGTTAATACCACTGATGTGACTGTTACCGATGATAGGACATTTACTGATGAAGCAGATGAACCCCACGTGAAGCAGAAGCCAACAAGACGGAGACCAGTACGGAAGAAGATACGTCCCGTAAAATTAAGAGACTTTGTTGAATTGTAATTTTGTGTTTGTAATTATGTACATTTAATTAAGTTATTGTTAATTATTATTGGTTTATTGTATGTGGTTATTGTTCGGGACGAATAATATTAAGGAGGGGGCAGTGTTGCGTCAGCGAGGTCACGTGACTAGTGTCACGCCCCCCTGCTTTCTGGAAATATCTTGTACCTTCGTGAATTGTCGGGAGATTACTAGATATAGGGTAGTCTGGTATATATATAAGAGGGTGACGCAATAATATGTGTGTAGGTAATGAGTAATTGAACTGCAGTCAGAGAGAGACGTATTGTTGAAGTTAACGTTCGTTCGTTATAGTGTTTGTTATAGCGCGACTGTTTAAGTTGAGTGTATCGAAAAGTTGTATTCGGAAAG
>NW_013667044.1:156725-158596 GCF_000517525.1 Limulus polyphemus
AGACGTAACAATACGTTAGGCCTTTCCTTTAAACAGAGCGTTAGGCTTCGCTTTCATGTTGCCATATAGTTTATAGATAGATATCCTCTATTACTTTCAACAAATCAGCTAAGTTATTTGTTCGCCTTTTGTCTTGCTTGGTTTTTACACAAGCTGAAACAATCTTAAATATGTTGATATTGCGACTTTGTGCAGGCCAAGCCACGATTGTGAGTGTTCGGTTCATTCAGTCTTCTTTAACGTCAAGACGGTTATTTCGTGTAAATCACCGTTGGCAGATATACAGCTTCGAACATGTACATCGACTATGAGACCGTTCTCTTCTCTGCCATAGAACAAACTGTCGTGGATTGTTCCCATACAAATATAACTTGCATTGAGCTGTAAACAATAAACACCTCCATCTGTTCTCATTTTACTATTTCAAACTTTTGTTTTGATCACCATTTCTCAGCAGCTAACGTATACATTAATGTTATCGAGGCAACTTTCACTCCTGTATTTTACAGAAAGTTCGTTGGCATGATCTATACTTGACAGTCGTTTATCTCGTACCCTGAGTTATTTAACATCACCTTAGGAGAATTTCGTAGCCACAGTTGTTTACATAAAATATCGTTGACCAACTGAGGCTTTATTTTGTGCTCTCCCCCCCTATCCTTTTTTGATTTTAATCAGACTTTCTGGTTTCACTTGTCAAAATTTAAAAAAAAAAAATTAAAAATTACATTTGAATTATTTGAATTTATTTGTATTTTCTTATGTAAGTAATTCTATACGTTCATAAGAGCTGTGACATTTTTATGTGCAGATTCAACAGAGCTCTATTCAGGCAAGATTAACGTTGTTACTGTTTTCTATCGAAGGACCACAGAGTATATAGTTCTTGTTAATGAAATTTCTCTCGCCAATTAACACTACAAATACTTACAAAATATAACTATATTTACCAACCATTATTCGTTCAAGGCTGTAAAAGCCTTTTCTTTCTCTCTCTCTCAGGTTCTTCGATAAATGTATGAATGTAAATTTTTCTCAAGCCCTTTGGAAATTTTTACATAACGTTTCTAGACCCATGAAAGCACAAATATTGTATTATTATAATCGCGCCAGCTTTTATATCAACAGGGAATTTTTACGTAAATTATTGACTTCCAGTATTTCTGATCAAGATGTTTTATGCTTGAACACATATATTACATCTCCTAGTATATAAGCACTAAGGAGAAAATTGAAATGGCAGTCAAACTCGTAAAAAATGAAAAAATTAATAAAGTAAGGGGTTTTGGAATCTCTAAGGGGCATACCCCAGAATCCTAAAAGTTTCATGGTGATCAGAGATCGAGAAGTTGGAAAGTTTTTCTCACGGACAGACAAGCACAAGTCACTTTATAATATAGACGCCACTGAGTAAGTATTTTTTAAATCATTTTTCGAGTAATGCCAAGCTCACAAGACTTTATGGACTTGTGTATTTATTGCGCCATAACTCGTCGAACAGATTGCCGAGTTATGTTGTGTTAGTTTAGCATGACAAGTTTTCTATTTGTAAAAGTAAGAAGAAAAAAAAAGAGTAATTGTGTGAATTATTGAATCTAATTCTTTAGCCTAATCTAGAACTGTTTATGTGAATGGTCACTTGTTCGTGCGCATGTTTCAAAGGAAAAACTAATACTATATTGTTTATAACTATTCGCATTGATAAAAAATGCTTAAAGTAAAAAAAAGAAGTATTATGAGAGTCGAGACATAGAGGCACCTTTTAATAAACCTAGATGTAGGATTTATATGTTTAACTTCTGTAGAACTTCATTCGACCCATGAACTACGGTTCGGGTATAGTTCACCCAGACTTTAGGCCCGGCATGGCC
>NW_013667044.1:159295-160742 GCF_000517525.1 Limulus polyphemus
CCCTCTAGTCTTACACTGTTAAAGTAGGGACGGCTAGCGCAGTTAGGCCTCGTGTAGCTTTGCGCGAAATTCAAAAAACAAACAAAAACAAAACAATCACCCAGACTTTAAGCCAGCTCACCCAGATTTTGAGCTACTGACCAGAAGGAGGTCAGTCGTTCAGCGGGACTCGCTGCCATGTACAGGGGGTTTGTCCCTCTTTTAATTGAATATCACTATTATAATGCGCTCACATCATTTGTTTTGTTTGTTTTTTAAATTTTGCGCAAAGCTATTCGAGGGACATCTGCACTAGCCATTCCAATTTGAAGTGATAGACTAGAGGGAAGGCAGCTAGTCAACATCACCCGCTACCAACTGTTGGGCTACTCTTACCAACGAATAATGGGAGTGACCGTCACAATATTAACGCTTCCACGGGTAAAAGGGCGAACATGTTTTTGGGATTGGATTGGAACCCACGACCCTCAGATTGCGACTGGAGTGCCCTATATATATGTGTGTGTGTAAATAACAAAACGTATATGAATTTGTATTGCAGTTGGATCTTATTTATTCTGCACACATAAATAATGTATTCCTCACTTAGTTACTTAGTATCGGTTTGAAATATCGAATTTTCTTCGAAACAAGATGCGATGAGATTATAAAATGCGTTAAAAGGTTAAAAACATTTACGTTTTGAAACTATCTCAAGAAGTTTAGCTGAAAACAAACGAAACAGAGCTGGTGTGTTATTTCAAAGCAATACTAGAAGAAAAATACCATTCATATAGAAAGTTATAGTTTAGCTGTGTTGCATTGGCGCCAAGATGTTTTATTGTGTTAACGTCGGCAAGTAAATTCTGAATGACTTTAACTTATATTTAATAATAATAATAATAGTAATAAAAATAATAATAAAGAGGAACTTTCTCAGCTGATGAAAATGGGTGGACTTCAGTGATTCGTGCATTCTCTCAAAATTAAAATTCTTCACTTAGTCTATAACATTGATTGCCGTCATATTTTTCACAGAATGTAGTTCTCACGGTGCTAGTACTTACTTCGAGAATTTTCCTTATCCAGGCACTTTCCCATACCGGATATCAGAAAAGAAATAGTGGTAAAAGTATAAATACGTATTTTGACAACACAAAGTAGACTGTCAAACTACATGACGGGCAATTAATCAGGAGGTCTAAGGTTCGAACCGCGAAAGGCCGTTGAACACTTTCAGCTGAGGGGGGCCCCAGTGGCACAGAGGTATGTCTGCTGACTTATAACGCTAGAATCCGGGTTTTGATACCCGTGGTGGCAGAGCACAAATAACCCATTATGTAACTTTGTACTTAATTTCAAACAAACAAACAATCGGCTATGGGGACGTTATTACTGTAGCAATCAATCTCGTTATTTGGTTAGGAATAGCCACGTAGGGGGGTGAGTGCTGCTCACTGTTTGTTAG
>NW_013667044.1:161470-163203 GCF_000517525.1 Limulus polyphemus
CGAATATTGTATGTAAATCTTGAAAGTTGTCTCGTGTTCTTCTTCATGTCTGGACGTTACAGGTCTGTCTGAGTTTTGTTTATAGAAACAAAAAAGTTTAGAATGAAAATGTTCATAGATACACTCCATATTAAAACCGATTTAATTATGTGTCTATATTATGCTCAATTATTTATATCATATCTTCGATTGGCTAACTATTCTGGAACCATTTTTCTAGAAAATCCAACCTTTATATTATTGATTTTATGTAACAACCGAGAAAAAGGATCGATTAGTCGGCGTCTTCAGGTTCTGAATGGAAGTAGAAAGGAAGTAGGAGACGCATTATTCTAACACATTCTATTGAAACTCACGATATCTAACGTGCGAGGGAAAACTGAAAATAACAGTGGTAACTCGGAATCGGAGTTACTTAGGTTTTAACAGAATAAAAGTTTGTAATCAATTTAAAACAATTATGTAACACATAGCCGTCCCTAATTTTGAACTGATAGCCTAGATGAAAGGAAGCTAATCAACAACACCCACCGCCCAATGTTGGGCTGTTCTTGTGTGACCGAATAGTGGAGTTTTACTATCACTCTTAAGCAAACCCATAGTCCTAAAGTGTGGAGCGAAGGTTTGCAACAACGGGATGGGAACCATGTGCACGCTAGCCTTTAAGTCACACCCGGTCCATGGTTAGTAAGCGTTTATTGTTTTTTGAACTGTACCTGACAAGTCTCATTTATTCTGAAACACATTATCATTTTTCTTGATTTTAATATTATACCATTAAAAATAGTTCACCCAAAGGTGGCATAAACTATTTTGGATTTAAATAAATAACATATCTAAATATAAAGTCCAGTTGACACTGTTGAATTATGTACGTTACTTGAGCTAGATTATTAGGTTTTATTCGTCTACAGGTGTGACTAGTAGCTTTAGTACAGCACTGCTGCAAGTGTGTCAAGCGTGACTAGTATCTATAACACAGCACTACTGCAAGCGTGACTAGTATCTATAGTACAGCACTACTGTAAGCGTGACTAGTAGTTAGAGTACAGCATTGCTGCAAGTGTATCAAGCGTGAATATCAAATGTAAAATGGTATCTTGCGTTTGCCTCCTAGTGATGAAGAAGAGTAGTAAACAAAACTGTAACAAAGACAGTAATAAAGATGCGTGCCTACTGTAAATTGTTTTTTTTCTCCAAGTTTTTAATTTTCCGCGAAAACTTCAAATTTAGTGTACACATAATAATTTTTAGTTCATAAATCAGCAGGTTTTTTTATTTTTTTTGGCTAATTAAGTAGATTGTTTGTTGTTAAGCACAAAACTAGACAAATGGGCTATTTGTGCTGTTCCCACCGCGAGTATCGAAACCCGAGCTTTAGTGTTACAAGATCTTAGACAAGCGTTGAGCTTACAGTGGTGTGTGGCTGAGTACAGAGACAAAATAATCTTTTGAAATACAGATTTTATGTACTGACCTGCATAATACATTTACGTACAAATAGATAGGTATGCAAAGTAAGATTTACACAAAACAAGAATATATGTGTAATATACATTAAAAATATATATGTATAAATATTTCTAAATGACTTGTATAACATTGGAAATGATTGAAAATCACTTGTTTAAAACCAGCCCGGCATGGCCAGGTGGTTAGGGAGCTCGACTCGCAATCTGAGGGTCGCGGGTTCGAATCCCCGTCCCACCAAACATGCTCGTCCTTTCAGCCGT
>NW_013667044.1:163959-174518 GCF_000517525.1 Limulus polyphemus
AATATTGTGTTTTTGTTCGGAAATCCCAAAGGACTAGAAAAAGGAAGTCAATTATTGTTTTCTCCACGAGGGTAAAAATTAAAGAGTGGGCGAGTTTCGTTGCCCACTTTCAAGAACTTACGTCTTCAGATATTCAGTTCTATCGAAAGACATACTCATACGTTAGACTTTTATTTTTATTTTTGGGTTTTGCCTCCCAGTAGCACATCGGTATTTCTGCGGACTTATACTGCTAGAAAACGGGTTTCGATACCCGTGGTGTAGCTTTGTGTTTAATATCAAACAACAACAAAAAAATTTAGTGTTTCTTTTTGGATTTTTTTTTTTGTCATTTTCGTAATTGTTGTTAAAAGTTACCATAGTGTATTTAATTAGACATTTTTTCATTAATTTCTTCGATTATCTTGTTCTAACTGTCAGGTAGCACTACTAATTAAAGAATAAATGGTGAGCTTAGGGATTGCATTGACTGTCACTTTTATAAGTTTTGTAGAGTGTAGGGAATGTTTTGTGGTATCGCACAGATTCAAACCAAGCTCACCAGCTACGAAATCCAGAGCTCTACTACATTATATCTACCCTGTGATTATATCTTGAACTATTGTGCCATGAGAATAAGTTTTCAGCGGACGTATTAAGAATCATAAGTTTAATTCAAGAAAGGTTGAACATGATACAGGGTGTTTCTCAAACTGTCACGGAAGGTGTTCAGTATGCATTTTAGGCCAGCATATCAAGCCTATTCTTAAATGAAGCTACTAATAGTATCATTTGTTCCGGACAGCGTTTATCAGTTCTTACATTATACAACAAAATGACACGCATTTTATTCAAATAATATATTTTTTTTTCAGTGAGAGAGAAAGAAAAATGGGGGAAAAGTAGTACTAGTTTGTGAGGGAAAGCAATTTGCTAATACAGCATAAGATGGTTTTGAAACGCACGTTTTTTGAACAAATTAATGATCCTCTGTTTGCCTCTTCTGAACTTTTATTTCCCTATAGTGAGTAGGTTGTGAGATATGATTATTTTAACTGGGTGATTGTCTTTGTAAACACCTTCTGTTACTGATATAATTCGTTTAAAATAGACATTCAACTGGAGTAAATGGATTATTTTCTCAATATACGTGAACATTTTCTTCGGTATTAAATAACAGATAATAACAAAGGGATTTCTTTTAAGACTGTTCAGTATTGGATTGTTTAAGACCAGTTTTTTTAATCTTTCTACAAGATGTCTTTGCAGTTGTACGTATTTTTTCACTAGAAGAATCAATTAAACAACATATTAAGTCTAGAAAGAGTATAGTTAATTGTCTGTTTTGTGAATATTTTGATCACAGACGTAACTAAATATCTAAACCTTCTATAGAAAGTTTTATTTTCCCCTCACTTCTATTGTCACGAATCAGTATGCAAGATTTGATTTAGAGGATTTAATATGAATAGTTTGTTTTCTTGCGTCAATAATCAGTATTGGAAGGCCTCCAATGGCTCAGCGACAAGTCTAAAGACTTGTAACACTAAAAACCGGGTTTTGGTATCTGTGGTGAGCACAACAAAGATAGCCCATTGTGTAGCTTTGTGCTTAAAAACAAACCCTATCGTCAGGAATTAGCATACGTAGTTTGCTCCACCCCCCCCCCACACACCCCCATGATAGTATTAGGTTTCACTATGTGTAGATTTTCTCCCTTAGTCCTAGCGTCATGCTTCAGTATTGGAAAGTCGGGATTCAGCACGCATACTTGTTGTTTTTACTTTTTCAAACAGTCCTGACGTCGGGATTCAGTACGCGTACTTGTTGTTTTTATTTTTTCAAACAGTCCTGACGTCTGGATTCAGTACGTGTAGCTTGTTTCTGCCCTTTAGTCTTGGCTTGCGTCAGGATTCGTATCTGAACTTTTCTCCTTAGACTTGACGTTTGGGATCCAAATCATCTTCTTGGATAGATGTGGGAAATGAATCTGTCTGTAATAGTTTAATTCCAGCTGAGAAGAAACTTAAAATAGTAAGGTTCGTATGGACGTCTTCGTAGGCCTTATAAGAATTACCCACAGTATTCGAATTTTTAATACGCTTAAAATGGTAGCTCAAACTCTTTCTTATTGTTTTTATTAAATTTTGTTATATACAACATGGCGAATAGTAGTGTAAATAATGTTCACGTGTAAATGCTAAGATTGGTGAATATTATTTTCTTTAGACTTTTTGAATTTTAAAACTGCAACTTGCTACCAACTTGATCAATTTATAATGATGATCGACATCCTAACCAACTTGTCATCTTACTGGACATCCTCTCTGTATCTTAATTTTACGGTTTATTTCTGTGTGGACATTAATTTCGTTTTTAACAAGCACATCCTCACAGAAAGAAGAAATTATTATTTTTATTAGAAATGTTATTGGTTGCTAGGTTAGACTTTCAAGCATTGTGCTATTGGGTACAATTGCCCACTCTGCTTCGTCACCCCCGCTAAAAATCCGAGGTTCAATTTCCCAATTTCCCTCGGTGAACAGCTAACAGAGAATCCTTTCTACTAAAACAGACAAAATTAAATCCCATTCTACTCCAAAACATTCCAAATAAGACTTGTGGTTCTTAATGCGCATCTGGTTATTCAATAATGTTAGTTCGAGATTATTTGACTGTGATGTCAAATTATAAACGTATTTACTATGTAAAAGTTTATATTTATTATCTGTATGTCCAACCAGATGGATCCTGGATGAATGTGACGTAGGCGAAGAAGTGGGAGAAAAAAAGAAGGCTACATCGACTTAAACCAAAACTATTAAAGATAAATTGGTCTGAATTGGTATCTGTGTCTAAACAGGGCATGTCTGATACTACTACTACTACTATAAAGAAAGGGTTTTTATGGCAACAAAGAGACAGATTCTTCAGTCGCTGGAAAGAACGTTATTTTATGTTAACTCTGGACTACTTGGCTTGTTTTAAAAGAGGTTCGAAGGTGGGAACGTCAGAGATGGGAAGCTTTCAGTATAAGGTAGGTGAGAATTTTCGACATTAAAGTATAAGAATGTCATTAGAAATCTTTATTTTGATGGAACGCAGTATAATGAATTATAGGTTCAGCCATAAGATAACTGGTTCAAATGTACAACATAGCAAACGATTTTTCATCGGAAAAACAACAACAACTAGTCTAAATGTACAGTACAACAGATGTACTTTCAGCCATGAGATAAGTGGCCCAAATGTACAGGATAATAGACGAGGTTTTACCCAAAATATAACTAGTCCAGATGTACATTTTAATAAAGACACTTATTCAAAAGATAAATGGCCCAAATGTACACTATCATAGATGAGTCTTCAACCCAGAAGGCAATGGGCCAAAGTCTACAGTACCATAGACGAAATTTCAGTCAGAAGGCAATGGGCCAAAGTCTACAGTATCATAGACGAGGTTTCAGTCAGAAGGCAATGGGCCAAAGTCTACAGTATCCTAGACGAGGTTTCAGTCAGAAGGCAATGGACCAAAGTCTACAGTATTCTAGACGAGGTTTCAGTCAGAAGGCAATGGACCAAAGTCTACAGTATCATAGACGAGGTTTCAGTCAGAAGGCAATGGGCCAAAGTCTACAGTATCATAGATGAGGTTTCAGTCAGAAGGTAATGGGCCAAAGTCTACAATATCATAGACGAGGTTTCAGTCAGAAGGCAATGGGCCAAAGTCTACAGTATCATAGACGAATTTTCAGTCGAAATGTACAATGTAATAGACGAGTTTGTTATAGAACGAGTAAGTTTTTTTTTTCAGAGTTAATTACATTACCTCTCAGTTTTTTTTTCCCATTTATGTGAAGTTGATATAGCTATACAGCGGTTTGACTGTGTTATAAGCACACATAGTTGGGAAATAAGTTTGCTATCGTTGTACTTCCGTTTATGGTTTGTGTAGAAATACAACTGAAAATGACATCTTACAGTATCTTTCTCTGCTCAGAAACGTATACATTATGAAATTAGGAACATAGTCAGAATGTGGGATTAAATAGTCATTAATGTTAAATCAATGCTATAAAGCTGATATTATATATATCATCCTTTTTGATCAAAATAGTGAATGAGGGAACCCTTAATACATCTAAAAATGTTGGCATGGATACGATATAGCTTGTTTTTTTTTAACCCTAAATTCGCGACTTAACCAGACCCAAGTCCCTAAACTGTGACGATAATTTTTCACATCACATCCGGTAGTACTGACTTTACACTTTTGTTCTATCGTTTAGACTTGGGTTTAAAGAGTTGAAAACCAACACAAAAACTGATACTGATTTTGGTACAACTTTGAAACCGTTTGTCAAAGTTGACTTATTTTCACGAGATCGATAGCTATTTTCGGTGTAAGCGTGATCAGGAACTTGCAAAGTTTAGCGCAAACAATAACAGATAAAGTACACACGATGAATTTTAGTGAATGGAACAATGGATGACCTTCAACTTGTGCTTCATTAACTTATAAATCACCATCTTCAAGACCAAAAACAACAACAGCTCTTCCTTTTGAAGAGCAATATTTCTTCTTTCGATGTCTAATTTTCTTTTTATTGTTTTTTTGGGGGGGGGGGATCCTCTTTGCATTTTCTTTCAATGGATATCACATCATAGTCACATCCTCACAGGTGGCTGAGCGAAAGTGGTAGTGGAGGTTGAGACATATAAATACTGGTGGTGATGATGGGAGGAAGAGGAGTTAAGGTATTCATGTTAATAGCATTTAATGAGTTCCATCTAGTGTACCATAATCATCATATAGGAGACTGACATAAACAACAAGGCTAAGTTTTTGTGGTTATTTTGTGTCCAAAACTGGGCTTCCATCATATAGGAGACTGACATGAACAACAAGGTAGTTTTTGTGGATACATGGTGTGTCCAGAACTAGGCTTCCATCATATAAGAGATTGACGTAAACAACAACAAGGCAGTTTTTGTGGTTCTTTGTGTCCAAAACTGGGCTTCCATCATACAGGAGACTAACATGAACAACAAGGTAGTTTTTGTGGATACTTGGTGTGTCCAGAACTAGGCTTCCATCATATAAGAGGCTGACATAAACAACAACAAGGAAGTTTTTGTGGTTACTTTGTGTCCAAAACTGGGCTTCCATCATATAGAAGACTGACATAAACAACAAGGTAGTTTTTGTGGTTATTTTGTGTCCAAAACTGGGCTTCCATCATATAGGAGACTGACATGAACAACAAGGTAGTTTTTGTGGTTATTTTGTGTCCAAAACTGGGCTTCCATCATATAGGAGACTAACATGAACAACAAGGTAGTTTTTGTGGATACTTGGTGTGTCCAAAACATGGCTTCCATCATATAAGAGGCTGACATAAACAACAACAACAAGGCAGTTTTTGTGGTTACTTTGTGTCCAAAACTGGGCTTCCAATGAAACAGATTTAAAAACAGCAGAAATAATAATAATAAGAATAGATGGTTTTGTTCACGTGCACGAATGTACACATTTTTTTTATTGGTGTATCGGTTCATATGCACATAAGTACAAATTTAACTGAATATTCTCGTCGTTGACATGTAACATCACTTTGTCAATTATAATTCCATCTATTGCTTCAGTTCCTTATCTATCGTTATAGAACATTGTTTCCAAACCGTCGGGGCACGAAATATTGTACGAATATTTCATCTAAGCTAAAATTGAAAAAATTATCAGCAACTTTCACCATTTTTATTTTCCTCCGACAATTAACCTTAACTCTTTCGTGATGGATGTATCCAAGTGCGCATGTCACGACGTTTTAGTGAATTACATACTTAGAAAGCCAGAAAAAGTATGAAAGGAATTAATGCTACCGGGGCGCGGTGAAATATTCAAAAGATCTACCGGGGCGCAGTAGCTTTAGGGCTAGAAAACACTGTTTTAAAATATTAGTAGTAAATTCTAAAATCTTCAGAACGTTTCATACTTTAGACTTACTACCAATCTAGGCCTGCTTATAATTCAAAAACTTGTTTATAATTTGACATGTTTATAGATTTGGTTTAACCAAGACTTTCGATACGCTACATCAACGATAACGAATAATGTGAATTAGTGATTTTCGAAGAAATATTGATACAAGTGGTGTTATTCTGGATCGAGGGCTGTTCTTTCAATTTTATGTGTCTAAAGGACAAGTATTTTATTAATAGATAGAGCTTAAATTATGGTATACCCATAGTTGTATGAATAGAAATAGGAAAAACAAAACGGGCTTTGATTGTATACTTTTGACGTAGTGACCGTTTCATCAGAAATAACTTTAGCAACTCGAAAAACGTTTTCCCCAAAACTTGCAACAGGTTCAAAGGCTTGTTCACCTCTCTGTACGTTTTATTTATTTGCTTGTTCGTTTTTTTTTTTAGAATTTTCGCGCAATGCTACACATGAGTTATCTGCGCATGGCAGTACCTGATTTTAAATTACTATGGAAGGCAGTAAGTCAACAGCACCCACCGCCAATTCTTGAGCTGCTCTTGTCAGACCACTAGGATACACTAGGCCGAGCATAACATACTTAAGAGACTCTGTACTATTGCAATAACCTATCATGCTAGAGAAAACAGTAGATAAAATTTAATTATATTAAATTAATGAGATGAATCATATACGAGAAAAAAAAAGATTAAAAAAGCCTTCTACACCTAGCTAACTGATAACACATTCAGTCAATCTGACCTATACGTCAGAAAATCTTCTTTTGAAGCCATTTCCCATTCGTTGGAGTCGTAATGAGGAAGACCCCAGTCGAACTGACAACATACAAACTTATTCATTAAGAAGACCTAGGATCGAACCTCGGTCGCTACCCCTACAGAAATAATCCTTTTCAGGACTTCCCAGAAGACAGCAGATTATCAGCCGAAACGTAGGATAAAAACAAGTTAGTATTTAATAACAAAAAAAGTATTAATATCAAAATGATCAGACTTAGATGATCGTATAGGCTACTAACTATGGTAACAAACCCCCAGTTTTGATTATATTACTTTAATTATAATATAAAAAAATAAGCTGTCATACCTCTATCTTTAAAACTGACTTCCTTTAGCCAAGTAAGTTTCGTACGTAAATCATGTAGTGAAGTCTGTATACTTAAACTGATGATAGTGGTTTAACTATTCTCATTTTCGCAACTTTCAAAATGCGACTGTTTTTGTTTTTTTTTTACCAAAAACTTGAAGAGATTGTATAATGAGTTGATATTGGTTTACGAATGTCTACCAAGGTTTTATCTTGTTAACTAAGCCTACAATTTGATCATATTTTATGTCGTAGATTAATATAGATTTAAAATCGATGGTGTTTAATCTTGTGCAATAGAAGTAGCATGATTTTTATTTATAATTAAATTCTGTAACATTATTTAAGTGTACTGCCATCTAACAGGTTAATCTGGCTGATGTCGATGGACTTCATTGGGCAGATAAAAAACAGGATGGAGTAATTTCCATCGGAGTCGGTCAGGAAGGGCAGCTGTTATTGTGGACACCAGAGGGCTTGGATGACTGGATGTTTAGTCTGCGGGATGCCATGAGTCGAAGTAAGGGTCGTCGAGAGGTTCTTCGGAAGTCACAAACTTTGTACCCACAGTTCTCGAGTACAGGATTAACAAAAAGGTAGATATATATCCATACGTTGTTATTTAGAGCATTTACCTCGAAGGCTTCAGTCTTGATTATAGATTTTATTCTTTGCCAGCTGTAAGTGCAGTCTAGTGTTTTTCCTGTTTTCTTCACACGATAAAGTTCAAGACTGCCTAGTTTTAACAAGCTGTATATTCAACAAAAGAAATATATTTTGTATAAATTCTAAATATTACTCGAAGTACTTTTATGTATGTGTATAAATTAAAAACTGAGCCTAATTAAGAAGAAAAGGAATATGACTAAAATGGTAAATTCATTACCGCACTTTGTGTAAAATTGGGAAAGAGTTCTCTTTCAGTTAAACTAATATTAATCTTTTTGAGAAAAATTGAGACTTCTAAGAAGTAAAGCTGAAAGTTCTGGTGATATCTAAAACTTTGAAGAATCTGAGAGTGTAATATATACGTGAAAGCTTTAACAATCGTATTTTCCTAGAGATAAGGGAAGTTTCTTATTTTATTAGAAGCTTCATTTTTTAAAGAATGGAGGAATTATAAGCTTAGAAGTTTGACTTTTGCTTTTAGCAAGCTTTTGAAATATCTTGTCAGAGATAACTTATAGAACTTCCTTAAGTCGCCATTTGGTAAATAATCAGCATTGGTTGAGAAAGAATTTTTACTGCCTTACTAACTCCTTTAAATGAGAGAGTAGCGTTAGATGGCGTGTATCTTGACTTTCAGAAAATCCTTAATATGTGACCTTTCAAGAGATTAATTGATAATATTCTGATGAAACTTTTAAAGATTAACAATGAACAGAAGTTTGGCTTTGTGATAGGAAACAGAAAGAAGCGATTATTTTTTTTATTTTATTTCAGATTTAGAGAGATACCTTGGGAGTCTATTTTAGGACTTTTGTTGTTTATTATTTGTAATAATGGCTTTGATAGCCACTTGAGTTTTATTGTTTCCATTAATGGTATTAAGATACTGGGAAAGGCTGACTCTATGAGGAATGCTTTCCTTATTTCAAGAGGACTTAGACAATTTGATAGAGTGGACAAGTTAATTTTACTAATTAAAAAAGAGCAAAATACATGATAAACTTAGGATTTAAAAATTCGTAAAAGACCAATTTCTTGTTTCAGAGAAACATTGTTAAATAGAAAGAAAAATTCATTTGGTATGGTTATTGGTAAATGCCTGAAACGCTGTGGTTAAAAGTTAGTCCTAAGACCAATTTACAGAATTACTGCGATATGAGACAGGATTTAGATTCCTTTATTCTGTTTTATCATATTTCTTGCAAAAAAGAACAAACCGGTGGAGATAGTGCAGAGGCTAGTCTATAGAATCATATAAAATTTTAAAAAGTGAGTCGCGAAGAACTGCTTAAACACTTGTTTAATCTCTGTTGGATTTGTATGGCAAGAGCCAAATTTAATTTATTTGCTTGCTTTGGTGGGAGAAGGAATGACCTTGATGGGCTAAATGACCTTCAGTTAAGTTGATAATATTTATATGAATATGAAAGTTACATTTTATGAAAAAAGTAAGTTTTGACATAGAAAATTATATTGAACATACATAGGCATCTCCATACTTTACAACACACCCTATCTGACAGCTGCATGAAGACCTCTTTAATGTGTCGACGCAACATTAGTATGAACCTCGAACGTTTAAGTGATCTGCGTCCAGTGGCAGAAAAACAGTCCCCGCCACAAATAGGAAAATTCTCAGATGGAAAGCCTGGGTGAGCATATTTTTTTTTTTTTTAGTTAATGCTCTATTTAAAAAAAAATATAAATCAGACTGTTCGGAAATATAACTTTTAGAATTATAAATTATTGAAACTTAGAGAGGCTATCTGATGCCTGAACAACAGGGTCTCTTAGTTTAAAAAAAGTCAATAATGTATGCCATGAATGATCTTAAATTGCAAACTTAAAATAAAATGATAACCCTTTCGAATGCTCGAAGAAGAACCTAAGATTTAACCTCTGCCAGGTTTCCTAGAGCTGAATGATGATATTCCACATTAGTCTCAAGGTTCTAGAATTATCCGTGAGAAACTTTCTTTGAAATCATATTACAAAATCATTGATGTGGCACTGTAATTCCCCCATGTCACCTTTCACACTTAATTAAGCAGTCATGGAAGAGTTTTCCAAGAAAAGAAAAATACTTGTAATTTTAATGATCAACGTTATTAATTAGTATCACCACTAAATTAGCCCTCTTAAATCCACCAACTTAATGTGCCACAATGATTTGTTATTATTGTTCATATCCAGGAAAAAAATCTCGGCGGTGATAATCGTACCACTATTAACGCAACGAGATGAAAATGGTTCCGTGTCTTTACCCTCCTCCCAAACGGGCAAAGATTAATAGTTATAGTGCCGGACTGTGAATCGGGGGATCCATGGTTCGTGTTCCGTACCCGCAAAATGGCGCTCCTCACAGTGTGCGCTGTAGACTAATTATCTTCCATCTAGTCTATCAGTTCAAAATTAGGCAGGGCTAGCTCTAATAGCCCATATGTAGATATGCACGAATATTCGAAAGAAACGAAAAACCACCTCTTTCCCCCTCCCCAAGAATTTTTATGATTCGTTCGTAGGCTTAAAAACAATCCCTCCACTTTATATTATTACTGATGACACCCTCTTGTTTTACCCTTTGTGGATTTTCAAGCCAGCAGATTAAGCAAGTTGACTGTATTTGCCAATATAAGATCATTGTCACTGTAAATGATGAAAAAATCAGAAGTTGGAGACTTTTCTGAAATAAAAAGATTTCTAATTTAAATCGTAATGTTACGTATCTGCTTGTTTGTTGATTTCCCGTAGAAATTCTTCACGAGAATCTTCAGCGATACAAGTCCTTTCTTAATTAAAACTAGTTTATTCTTTCTCG
>NW_013667044.1:174602-177844 GCF_000517525.1 Limulus polyphemus
TTGCCCGATAAGTCACAATCCTTCTAGAAACTCCAGCACGCATGCTCCCAGCGTCGCGTGACTTCCGCTGTCGTAACAGTAACAATAATCACTTCAGCGACTCAAAATTACTTTTCTCTAGAAGTTAATATAAATATTTCAGTCTTACTAGAAAAAATTGCAAAGGATTGGTGTGTTGTAATGAAATTAATTTTTCCAGGACCTGTTTTCCTCGTTAACTTTTACGTCTACATTTGACTTAGATTTTGCACTTTGTGTTAGCTGTAATTTTTGTAAAACTTTTAAAATAAAAACTTTTTTTTTGCTATTTTTTACAGACACGAGTGGAGTTGAACTATTTGATGAGAACAGTGTTTGTATTCCATTTGAGACAGATGTTCAGTCCCCATCTCGACTAGTCCTCACTCCCCAACTCGCTCCAAAATGTTCTTCCGGTTCCTACTCTTCCCTTGTCTCATTGGGAAGAGTTTCCTTGGGGAAGTTCTTTGACAGATCTGCTCCACGTTCTCTCCAATTGTCACCAGCTCTTTCTCAGCATTCCCTTTATGCCCAATATATATTCTCCAACCCAGAGGTTGCTCCTCTCTCGAATTCCCATTTCCACAAAATGGGGGTTTCACCCGTCACTTCCGAGATATATTTTGTTCATTCTGATTCTCCTATAACTAGTCCTAACAGCAGAGGAAACGTTAGTCATTCTCAAAGCTGTAAAAATCAAATGCTACAAGGAAAAAAAGTGTACACTCGATCAGTTTCGTGTTCTTCTGACGCAAGATCTCGGGTAGAGAACTCTCTATGGAATGTACCTTCTGGAGACGACACTCGCCCTTGTAGTATCCATGATCAGCCATTACTGACCATAGAAAAGTCTTCATTTTCTACCCAACCTCCTGATTTAATACCTTTAACTGTAAGTGGACAACCAGCTCTTAAGCAGCCATACAAGCGTAAGAATAGGACGTACAGTCATTTTAAATCAGACTCTCAGCTGTTTAATGTTAAACTTGCTGTTAATAACGGCTGTCCACTGAAGGGCTCTCTAGAAATAAGGTGATGTTTGAATTTAGAAACCTTCTCATTGCAAAAAAAAAAGAAAAGAAAAAGGCACTACCTAAATCATTCCATCATTATTTGTTCAAGTTTGTATGTAATATTTAAGTCTCAGGAGTTTGATTAGCACGAGTATATTTGACACACAAATGTCCATTTGTTTATAATGAAGTTCATAATCGGACATGTTTTCCCCAACATTTCTATTGCAGGTTATCTATTTATTTAATATTTTATCAAGAAAGTAATATTGCTGTTACATCTTAAACGAAATAACATCTCAATACATATGTTTACATTCGCTGGAATTTGTAAGAAGTTTTAAGATTTTTTTTTCTGAAGTGGTAGTAAATATCTGTTCCTAAATAAAGACAACTTCGTAAACTACAAATTTTCTATAATCATTATTCTTACTCTAGATAGCCAGTCATGCCAAGTGGTGAACGTGCAGGGCTGCGAATCCGAAGGTTCAATACACTCCACACTTTCAGCCGCAAGCGCATTATAAAAGTGACAGTCAATCCTCTTGTTTTCACAAATAAAACATCTGATAATTATAATAAATTCATCTTGTGTGTGTGTAAAAATCATAATAAATATTTTTAACATTACAAGTCAACAGAATTTATTTGTGAATTTGCAGATGGAGAGCCGCTATCCAGCAAGACACGCCGCCATAGGAGATTTGTTCTTTCTCTAAACCAAGTAAGTCGTCGTTAAGTAAGGGACGTTTATCACAAACGCTAATGTCATCCAAGATTGTGGTGGTAATAAGTACCAAAATAGTATGGATGATCCTTGCAACAAGTATATAATGTACATTTCGATTAAACGTTAGTTTTCCCCTTTAGGAACACATAAAGGACTGTTTTTGGAGCATATGAAAGCATAGAATATACCGTAGCATTGTCTTGGATAAGCGTAGACACTCAAAACTAAATTTTAACTCACGAGACGACTGTGTTATGTGTCATGTTTACTTGTAATATTCTGAACCTTTTCATTTATCTTCCCGATAGCACTCCAATGGGTCGTTGGTAAGTTAAAACACTTACAATGTTAAATTTGTGCTTATTTCAAAAAGTACACAAAAATTGATACCGTATTTACCAGTTGAGTAACAAGGAAAGGATGGAACGAACCCATTTCTATACGAGAATGTCACTCGTGTTTGGATGCATATTGTGACACATCACTAATACTTTTAATTATCTAGTTTGACTGCACTATTTGTAGCTTTAGATATTAAGTGAATTTTTAATCTGAACTTTTTATGATGAAAAACATCTCTGCATGATGGGCTATCTGTCCTGTGTTCATCACAAGAGTAGAGCTTCGAATTTTAGCACCATAAGACTTTTTTTTAATACACAGGTAAGGGGCGTATTGATCATAATTCAGACACACACAAAAAAAATAAGAACAAAAAAGGCCTGGCATTCGCATCACAATCTGTGGTTCGCTGGTTCGAATCCTGTCACCGAACATGCTCGCCCTTTCAGCCGTGGGGGCATAATGTTATAATAAATCCCACTATTCTTTGGTAACGAATAGCCCAAGAATTGGTGGTGGGTGTTTTGTCTATCTTCATTCCCTCTAGTCTATCACCTCAAAATTAGGGACGATTAGCGCAGATAGCCCTCGAGTAGATTTGTGCAAAATGCATTACACAAACATATAAAAATCGTGTTTGTTATAGAAGCCATCTATCTTTGATTATACACACTAAAAACTTGGAATTTCGAGAGATCTAATTGTCAAGAAGTAAGCACTTGTAGTATATACGACATGCAGATCAAGACACAAGTAGTGTATCGTGCGGCTAAAACAACCTGCAGGGGACACTGTGTGTTATTATGTGTATGTGCTCTACTGGACCATTACTTCACATACCCAAATTTGAAGGCAATCCATTAAGAAATACACGAGATATAAAATATCCAATTTTGATTGAATTTCTTCCTATTTTTTTTTTGCCCCCCCAGTGGCACAGCGGTATGTCTACGAACTTACAACGCTAGAATCAGTGTTTTTCTGGCCCGGCATGGCCAGGTGGTTAGGGCACTCGACTCGCAATCTGCGGGTCGCGGGTTCGAATCCCCGTCCCACCAAACATGCTCGCCCTTTCAGCCGTGGGGGCGTTATAATGTGACGGTCAATCCCACTATTGGTTGGGAAAAGAGTAGCTCAAG
>NW_013667044.1:178915-183258 GCF_000517525.1 Limulus polyphemus
GTAGCTCAAGAATTGGCGGTGGGTGATGACTAGCTGCCTTCCCTCTAGTCTTACACTGCTAAATTAGGGACAGCTAGCGCAGATAGCCCTTGTTCAAAACAAACAAACCTATTTTTTTCCTTTGCACCGAAAGTATGGAAACTTTATTTAATAGAAAAACATATTTAACTTCCATGGATTTTCTTCAAATTTGGAACACTGATAGATCTTTGAAACATACAATTAGGTGTTAAATCTGGTCTAAATATAAACCACATGTATAAAGTTATTCAACAAAAACCGTTCAGTTTTGCCCAAATGTTTGCACACACCTACGCTATTAGTCTAAAATTTTACTACAGCTTCACCTTAGAGTAAAAGTGAACAGTTTTTAGTTTTTTGTCATTCGGATTAAAGATGGCTGATTAGGAGCAGCAAAATTATAGAGTGAAAGTACGTGCAGATACACAAGTATTCGTTAGGCCAAGCAAACTATATTAGCAGTTTCTAGCTCAAGTTTTCAAAAGAATCATACGAGTGAGCCGTCATTATTCATTGCCAAATTTTAAGCACAAATTTGCTAACTTTTATAAAATTCTCCTAATTAAAGAGTGTTTAGTATCACATGATATTAGCTTAAGCTATTAGCATAAATAACGATGTTTGATACGGCTGTACCAAGTGCATGCGGGTGATGACAAGAAACTGTTAATCTAGTTTACATGGCGTTACTGTAAAGGAAGCTATTACATCAGCCACCGAAAGTTATGTTTTCACTCCTGTGCGTCTGTGTTTCTCAGAAGGATTTCTCGAAAACGGCTGAATGGATTTGGAAGAAAGTTGGCATACATTTGGACTATGGTCCAACTTAGAAGTGATTAGATTTTGGACGGTCAAGGTCACAAAAATCCCTATCTGTTAACATGGGGACCAATTTTACACACTATTTTTGCTCTGTAACTCAATCAAAAATAATCGGACTTTGACGAAACTTAGCGGACACATGTATATAATATTACTCCCCATTGTTCTACCAAAATGGTATGTGTCCGTTGATAACGGACACATTTCCGTATATTTTGAGGGCCAAACGTGATCAGTGCTGCGTGAGAGGAGGTGTGCGCTCTACTGAGTGCTTTAGAGAAGAAAAACTACCACCGTATATTTTAAAGAATCTGGTTGATTCTTGTAAAGTATAAGTCTGTTCCGAATAATAGTTGCAGTACTAAAGCTAATGTTGATTACTATCGAGTGTCACTTTCTTACTTGCTGTGGTCATGATATTTAACTTAATGAAAATAACTCTGGTGTGGCCAAAAGAAGGACTGAGCGTGCGATTTAAAGGAATTAAATCAGAATTGGCGGCTAAGCATTGATAAGAATTTTATAGCAAATATTCATGCATAAGTTAGCTAGGTTGCATATTTTGTTTTACCCACCATCATGCCCCAAGTTTAATTATAATAATAAAAAACGCGGCTTGGCTAACTAGTGAATGCATATTTGGTGTAAAATTATCATCAAGTTTGACCGCCAATTTTGATTTCATTTCCTGTTCTTTTGGTTGGTATGAAAATAAAAATAAAATCCGAGCGTCTTGAATTAAGTATAGGCCTGGCATTATACTTAAAATATCAGCTCGGATCAATCTAAACCTTAGGCTAGAAAAATAATGTCTAAGTTTTAATTAAACTGTGAACTTTAGTATTTGAAGTTTCTTTTGAATGAAATCAACTTTGACATTCTTCAAGCAATTAACTGATTAAAATACATAAACAATTTTGTCAGATTTAATCAGATATTTTTTTATCAAAATAACTTCCTCCCAGTGGCTCTGATAGATTTATCGCTAAAAACCAAGTTTCGATACCCGTGATGGGCAGAACACAGATAACCCATTGTGTAGCTTTATGCTTAACAACAAAGAAACCAAAAGAACTAAGACGCAAGTTATGGTGACTAGAATTTTACTTTATATATTTTTTAGGCTTCCAGAATACTGTGTTCCATGAAGTTGAATATTAGAACTGTTTGTTTTGAATTTCGCGCAAAGCTACACGAGGGCTAGCTGCGCTAACCGTCTCTAATTTAGCAGTGAAATACTAGAAGGAAGGCAGCTAGTCATCACCACACACCGCCAACCGTTTTACCAACGAATAGTGGGATTAACCGTCACATTATAATTCCCCACGGCTGAAAGGGGCGAGCATGTTTGGTGGGACGGGGATTCGAACCCGCAATCTTCCACCTGGCCATGCTGGGCCTGTTGTCTGTTCAAAATGTTAGATTTGGTGTACACACAAGCTAAAGTGCGGACAGTGTTTTTACGGCAAAAGAGCAGCTATTCTTGAAACCTTCGAATTGTAGTTCGAACATGTTACAATTACCATAATTTATAAACCCGAATAAGTTAACTAACGTAATTTTCAACAGGTGGCGCTATGTTTTGTTTCGTAAAACTATCGGATTTACTAACTCGTTGAGCTGTTTAAAATCAGAAATGTTCTTGTCTCTATATTATTAATATTTTTAGTTAGTTACTGATCACAAAACTGTTTCCAATTTTCCTTTAAAATTATCTGTTTAATCCAGTCATTGATAACATTTTCATCAAAAGTATCTTTCTACTCAGCCAACCTATTCCGGAAATGTAGTTTTGACAACGTTTGCTTCTGTAAAACTAAAAGATTATTTTAAATAGATATTTAAAGTTAATTTATAGCGCTAGTTTCGTATGTTTTATATGCAAGTCTTGGTTTTATATGCAAGGGGTCGATATTACCTGGTGCTTAACGTGTCCGAACTGAAAATCTAAGCGTTTACGGTTCGCGACCCGTTGCCACAAAAAACACGATCCCCACTTTTCAACCATGGATTACGTTTATTTGTTTGTAATTAAGCACAAAGCTACACAATGGGTTGTCTGTGCTCTGCCCACCAAGGGAACCCAGATTCTAGCGTTTTAAGTTCGTAGACATACCGCTGTACCACTGGGGGTGGGGGCACCATGGATGAGCTAAAGGAATAGCAGTCAAATACAATAATTAAAAAAAAACAAAAGTGGTGGAAACGGTTGCCTTCCCCCTTTAGTTTGACGTTTCAAAATTAGGATGCCTACACACGGATAGCCTTTTGTAGCTTTGTGCAAAATTATGAAATAAACAATAAGTGATCCAACCAAGCATGGCGCAGTAAAAAGCAATATTTTGAGTAATATAAAGTTTAGTAATGTATATTCAATTTTAATGGGATTGTTTATAATTTTATAAATATGTTTGTTTTAAGTTTTCGAGTACACTACGAAAGGGTTTATCTGTTTGTAGCCGTCCGTAATTTTGAAATGATAGATTAAAGAGAAGGCAACTAATCAACATTACCCACGGCTAATTCTTGGACTGCTCTTTTTTTTATGGAATATTTACTGTCACTCTTATGCCGCACCCGTTCCCGCAATGTCCGAAATGCGATTTTCGCTAATGGGTTGCGAACCATGAACTCTATGGTTCACAATCCAAGTGCTCTAAATATGTGTGTCCATATGATATTGATTCTTAAAAGATAAGAACCAGAACTATCAAATATTTTAATTTCTGGACACTTTCGAGAGGTTAAAAACACATAATGGATTGTTTATTTGTTTGTTATGAATTTCGCACAAAGCTACACGTGGGCTGTCTGCGCTATCCGTCCCTAATTTAGCAGCAAAAGACAAGAGGGAAGGCAGCTAGTCAACACCAACCACCGTTAATGTTTTACCACGAATAATGGGATTGACCCTCACTTTATAACGCCCCCACGGTTGAAAGGGCGAGCAATTTGCACGTCGCGGGTTCAAATCTCATCACCAAAGATGCTCTCCCTTTCAGCCGTGGGGGCATTAAAATGTGACGGTCAATCCCACCTTTCGTTGGTAAAAGAGTAGTCCAAGAATTGGTGGTGTGTGGTGATGATTAGCTTCCTTCCCTCTAGTCTATCATTTCTAAATTTAGGAACGACTAGCGAAGATAACACCCCTTTAGCTTTGCGCGAAATTCAACAAACAAACAAACCAGCCATGTGGGCCACGGGTTGGTCTCGTGGTAGAACTCTGAATTTCGTAGCCAATGAAATATCACTCCTCTCATATATATACATATATATATATATACACACACACACACACTTTAAGTTATAGGTGCATTATAAAAGTGACAGTGAATAATAGGTGGTTGGTTCCTGCTGACTGGCTGCCTTCTCTCTGGTCAGTTCAGGGACTGCTTTGCCATAAGTACGAATACTTGATATGTAATTAATTTTTGTTTAGCATTGGGCAATTATATTTTGAATATCGCCTGTCCCAATAAATCTAATTTTTAACTATATAT
>NW_013667044.1:183732-192486 GCF_000517525.1 Limulus polyphemus
TATATATATATATATATATATACATATTGATGTTTGTGTGTGTATGATTACATTATTTTATAACAGTGGATTTTGCCGTGTAGTAGCTAAAATATGATAAATATTGTGGTATTTTTTGGTTAAGCTGATTTCCCCCAAAAGTGTCTGATTGGTCTAAGAAGTTATGCCGAATTTCTAAAGTGACCGAGTTTTAAGCTAATAAATAAAGAGACTGGACATCTTGTGTAACATAAAATGAGAACAAATTTTATTTACTCAAAAGACACAGTTGCGTATTTTTTGCACTTGGACACTAGATGGTTATCTTCCTCGCTTGATATTCTATATAGTAATGTTTAAATCTAATATTTCTTACTTAACAGGAAACATAAGATTTACCCATAGTGACTAGAGCTCCTTACGTGACTGGTCATTCTCATTCAGCATATTATCTCGAGATATCGTCTGCCATGCTAGTGAGAGATACTGCTGTTGTCTACATTCTTGCACAACTGCAGCAATACTGACTGAAGGGAGAACAGATATTATCTCTAGAGAAAAAAAAATAACAAATGCATCTAGAACTAAGTCAAATTAATGTTTTTTCTTGTGCAAAAATTGCATAGGTCCAGAATAAAAATAAACGAAGATGCTTGAAAATTTCTACATTAAATAAGAAGGTAGAAGGTGCATAGTATATCTGTATGCCACAGTTTTCCTTACCCCACTGTTTCAGGTTTGTCCTTAAGCCAACAGTTCAATTTAATTTAAAACAGATTATTATTACACTTTTGAAGTACATTAACTTTCTCTTGTTCCAGTAAATGTTTACATGGAATGTGGATGACAAAGTCCTTAAAAAACGATCAACAACTTAAGTCAAAACCCATTTAACTAGACTTATATGAAATCTGTAATAATGATAATAAAAGAAACTCTTTACAATTAAAACACTGTCAAATAAAGAAACAAAATATATATATACAGAAGCCCTTCAAAACAAATACATAAAACAAAAATAAACCCTTTAACACGGATTGCAAGTACACACCATCAAACAATGGACAGTTTAACAAAGAAACACATGAATGAGCCCCTTTAACAAAGAAAAATCTCGTTCTAAAAAAACATTTTTTAACAAAGAACGCCTATTCCCTTTAGAGAGGCGGGTAGTCTGACGCATTATGCAGAAAAATAAAATAAAATGATAATTCTCTAGTATTTAAATACAATTCAATCAAAATTTTACAACAGGAAATACTAAACTCTTTACTTTAACTGAAAATGATAAGCAATAGAGTACAAAATAACACTGAACCCTTCTAGATTGAACTTACATAAAATCAAACCCTTTATATGAATAAAAAACTGCATAATAAACACGTTAACATAACCCTTTATACAACAAAACAAAAAGTCACTTAAAGTAAACTCTTCACAGGCATTAAAATACAATAAAAAAGATTAATTTAATAAGATGAAAAATTTCCAAGCAATAAAAACACATTAAGAAACTAAATTAAAAGAATTAAAATGTCAAATAAAATACCTTTGTCAAAAAAAAAAGACATTTATACAGGAACTTTTAAATTACACAAAAATATACAAAATACACATTTAAATTTAGAGAATAACCATACAAAATTTATAACTCACCCAGGGTCAGCACAAGACTTCATTCTCTTTCGCCTTAACCCCACCAGCAGATTTTCCAGTCTTATAATTGACTGCCATGGTGGTCTTCTGGGTGTCCCTGGCTTTAGTCAGGGCTCTCTTAGTGTTTGCCAACTTGGCATGCAAGTGGCACATCTATTCCTGGAGCTATAAAAGAGGCATTACCTTTCTCTCTGTTGTAGAGAGCCTCAGTCCAGTTGGTGACCATCATCCGACAGTGGAATTTGTACACGCCAAGACAGAGGCCCCTCACCTTAATGGATGGCATGCAAGTGGCACATCTATTCCTGGAGCTATAAAAGAGGCATTACCTTTCTCTCTGTTGTAGAGAGCCTCAGTCCAGTTGGTGACCATCATCCGACAGTGGAATTTGTACACGCCAAGACAGAGGCCCCTCACCTTAATGGTGTCTGTGTTGCTCCTGCCATTCATGCCACTATCACTTCATTGAGGGTGTAGACCCTCAGTAGTGGTGGTGAAGAACAGCAGCATCGCTTAATAGCGAAAATTTTCACTAGGACCTAGCAGTGTGAAGACGTTACATGCCATTACTGAGCCACTCCCCTTTTCAGTTGAGACATTCTAGCTCCAAAAAGACCCCATAACCATCAATCAAGCAGAGAATTGTCAAAGATACTCGAGGAGACGAGTATGAGATAACTGGCTATCGCCGAATCTCAGATGTTCCCATGTGTAACAAACATCTGGTGCCTTGATCGGACGAGAAGTCCCTTTATCAAATAAGCTGACAAGTTCGGACGAGATGTCCCTTTATCAAATCCAAGCACAGCTCTGCTTGGTCTAGCTTTATAAAGGACTATAAATCTAAGCCAACATAAATCATGTGTTTGTTATTAATGTTCATTACAAACAGGGCTTGTATCTTTTGATAGATGCATGTCTTTAATTTTGATGTGTCTTCTGTAAGTCCCCATGTTGTTATTTTTTAGTTAAACAAAATATTTTTTATAAACGTATGTTCGGATTTTTATTTAAAAAATATGTCTTCTACAAGTTTATGCGTTATATTTTAGCTGTACAAAACGCTTGAGTTGATTTTAAACTAAACAAAGACGGTATCTTCTTAGATGTATTATTGTACTTTATTTTCACAAACTAAACGTCCCCGGTGGGTCAGCGGTAAGATTACAAACTCACAAGTGCTAAAATCCGGGGTCAGATTCTCTGTGAGGTATAGAACACAAATGGCGCATTTTGTGGCTTTGCGCTAAAACAAACCAAACCGGGGTTTCGTATTACAGCATGTGCTAACTTTCTTCATGTGAACAAGAAACAAACAAACAAAACCGGGGTTTTGTATTACAGCATGTGTTGACTTTGTTCATTTGAACAAAAAACTAACTAACTAAACCCGAGTTTCGTATTACAGCATGTGCTGACTTTCTTCATGTGAACTTTACACTGTTACGTTTTAGCCGAGAATGATTGCACAAACAATAGGAATTACTGGCTGTCTTTGTTATTTGATTATGTTTAAATGCTATATTCACAAGGTTATGATGTAAAATCCGTAGACTTACCGCTGTTCCCAGGTTTTAAGATCTGTAGTATTAAGTCAAAACTGTATATATATATATATATGTATTATATCTTTAAAAATAGCGTACGTTCAGAATATAAATGCAATGAGACCCTTCTAAATGAGACATGAATCATTCATTTTTTGATATATATAATAAACAGTTATTATTATAAATAGAAGTTAACAAAGAATATTCTCATCATACTAAGTGTAAAGAATTAGAAAGTATCGTATGAAATGCACCCATACAAAAAGCTAGTGGCGTAAGTATGCCCCGCGGCATCCATCCCCTAACCCCCAATTGCGGGGAAGGAGTGAAGGGTCTGCCTAACTTAAGAATTGCCGGCAGGAGGAATAAATGTAGAGGGTCCAATTACTTTTTATGCGGGCCCATCTTTTGTAGTTACGTCACTGACGAAAGATATCTTTACATACGACCTTTAATCATATGATACACACATGGATAGTAAGACTAAAACACTAATATAATGCGTGCTTTGGGGTTTGAGCTTTTTTGTAGTACGCCCCAAGATTATGAGTGCATCATAGATATGCTGTTAGTGTGGTATTATAAGGTAAAAAAAAAAACAATAAAATAAAATACAACAGATTTCCTGACAAGGACCGGATAGATGGATCCACCAGTAACTACAGAATCCTTCAGGAAATAAGGGGGGGGGGATTCTGATTCGGATAGCTTAACTAAGTCTTTCTAGTGTATATGTAAAATAATGAGGCTGAACAAAGTTGGTAAAAATGAAAACAATCTTTACCATTCAATGAAAGAAAATAAAACACAGTGTACGTACTTGTTCACACATAAGGACAATCGCTTCTACTAGTCCGTGCTTAGCCCAACAGGTTTCTTTGTCTCAGGATTGATTTCTGTAGAATTAAACATAATGTAATTCTTGACTGGACGAGCTTCTAGTAGAACTACTTCAAGAAAAACGTGCCTAAATTCATAAGGTAAACTCGCTTTCTTTGTCCAGCCGACAGTGTCACCTCATGACCTTTGTTCTCTCACAAAATTGATCGACTGTATTGTTCGTTTAGACAACTTCAATTCGGCCAGCAAAGTATGTTACAACTTAAATACTTAATACTACTATCATATCCTCGCAGGCAGAATAGACATTATCTACAATAGAGAACAAAGAAAAAAAGCAACTGAAACCTAACAATCTCAACGACTGTCTGGACCACGTGTTACTGCCATTACAGCATGAAAACTAAATAACAGATTTTTTTTTAATTTCTATATCACCAAAGCTGGTAGAAAATATGATATGCCTAAATATCACTTTTACCAATACATCCAATAAACGCAGAGGACACCTGTATGACTGAAGCCATAAAAACGGATAACATACACTCAGTAGATAATTATAATCAGGTGGTGTCTGTTATATTAGTTGAAACCTAGTTTATTAAACAAACTAAAAATCGCCAGTTTACATTTATGATACTCACACTGCAAAATATTTAAGATTTTATTTCACGTGTTTAATATATATTTTTAATAGCTTTGTTTGTTTGTTATATTTCGCGCAAAGCCGCTCGAGAGGTATCTAGTCCTGCTGTCTTTACTATGGAAGAAATATAGTTAGTCAACGTCACCCACAAACTAAAAATCGCCAGTCTCTTTTTACGACACCGTAAAATGTTAGAATTTTATTTCACATTTTAATATTGAAATTTTTTAATATCTTTTCTTGTTTGCAGAGTTTCGTGCAAAGCTACTCTGGGGCTATCTACCCTAGCTGTCCCTAATTAAGATGTTATAGACTAGAGTGAAGGTAACTAGCTCGCTAACTCTTTACCAAAGAAAAGTTGAACTGACCGTTATAGTATAACACCCCATGACTGAAAGGACGAGCATGTTCGGTAACGGGTTTTGGTCCGGTGACCTACCGATTGCGAGTCGAGCGTTCTAAACACCAGGCCATGCCATGTCCCTAGCTTCAAGCCTTGGTATTTGAACCCTAAATTAATTACTTCTTTGTTTAAGGTATTTATTACATCATTTAACTATATTGTCAACTTTCCAAAGCTATAAAACATTCTTGTTAAATGAGAGATGCTAATACTTATTAATCAAATCAATATTAATAAAACTAAACCTTTGAAATATTAGATTGGGAAACTTACTGGGGTAGGGAGAAAATATGTCTAAAATGTTAAACAATTTTGTACTCAAGAAACATCACGTAATTCATTCTCTGTTAGGGAGAATAATATCCCCCCCCCCTAAATTACTCTTATAACTGAAGGCAACGTTTTTTAGAAATATTTGGAAAATCTTTAAAGAGTAAAACTTTCGGATCTTAAAAAAATTATAAAACTTTGGGAAAATTTAATAAGGAGAACATGATCATTTTAAGTTTTACTTCTCAAAACTTTCTGATTTTTGGAAGATTGCTAGGGTGGCTCTCATTTTTACTGAGAAATAATAAAAAAGTGGGCCCATGAAACTACAGAACTATTAGTTTTATTTTTACTGATAGCAAGGTTTCGCATTTCGTAGTTAATGACCGTTTCGAGGAACATCGTAAAATTTGGTACTGATGCTCAACTTGAGCTTAGATAAGGGTTTTCCTCCCGACTGCTTATTTAATCCACATACCGCTGTGCTACTGGGGGGAATTGCTTTAAATACATGCTAGTATTGGTCAGAGTTGAGTTGAAGAAAAAAACTACAGAGTCTTAGAACTAGATCATCCGCAACACATTCTTACGGAAACTCTGAAAGTAGAATCAGCTACACGATACTTCCATATCAGTAACCGGATCACAGTGTATATTTTAAACAATGAGGGAAGTCTCTAAACGAAGAAATAACGGGGTGCCAGTTCAAGAGTCAACAGGCATAATTGAAACAATAAGGAAAACCGTACACTACAATGTACTCCTCAAAATTATTGTTTACTATTTCAAAAAACAACGTTTCGCCGCCATTACGTTACCATTACCAGTCCTTGTCCTAAACAAAAATGCAAGCATTAAAGGGACAAAAAATAGACCCAATAATTTACTCGGCTGCGAAAGCTTCGGTCATGGATACTTTGTTTAATTTAGATAATTTTGTTATTGTTTAATTTAACAACAACAACAAAAAAAAAAGCATTAAATCTAGCCCCAAAAAATCCTCGAGATTTGAAAAGTAGCAACCCGCGACTTCTGATTATTTCACGTGGCTATGTTTTCCAAATTAGTCTCCCCGTCCCACCAAAGATGCTCGCCCTTTCAGCCATGGGGGCGTTATAATGTGACGGTCAATCCTACTACTTATTGGTAAAAAAGTAGCCCAAGAGTTGGCGGTGGGTGGTGATGACTAGCTGCCTTCCCTCTAGTCGTACACTGCTAAATTAGGGACGGCTAGCGCAGATAGCCCTTGTGTAGCTTTGCGCGAAATTCAAAACAAAAAACAAAATCCAAGTAGTCCGATTCCGCGGGAAAGCCTCTGATCTGGTAACTATATTTTGATTAAACAGTCCTAAGTTTCCGAATAGTACCTGATGCCTGTGCAAGAGTTGAAAACCCGTCTCAAAATCAACAAAAGAAGCAGGAAAGATACGATAAGTATGTATTTACATGTGTTTCATAGTTATAAGAGGGCCATCTGCAATTGTAATCCTTAATTTTTAACTGAGAGACGATAGGGAAGTGCGGCTGGCTAGTCAACGTCACGCTAACCATAAAGCAATACCCTATCAAAGTCGATAAGAAAAATAAAAAAGGCAAGGTGATTGCTTCAGAATACTGTGATATTTATGTTTCAGCTTATCACGTAAGATACTACTATAAAAAAATATAGTGTCTGATAGGAGTTACCATGTGAAAAATACCTGTGTACATGTGGTACTTCGTAGCTAGAGCTCTGCTGTCCATGTAAAATACGTGTGATCAACCTATGGTATGTGGTCGGTAGGGTTCAGGTTGCTGCGCAATATACTTTTGTACGTCATCAGTTCTTGTGTAATACGTAAGAGATATAGGTTCATTTATTCACATAACAGCATCAACAACAATACGTGGCAGGAATTTCGGCACGAGATCCTCCGAGGTAAAACCTCGTGGGATTATCAAGGTTGCTCAAATGATTTAACTTCTCTTCACTCCTCTACTGATGGTAGTGCTGGCTGTACCTGAAGTTTTGTGGTTTAAGCTTACTTAAAGAAGATTATGTTGTCATGGCAGATTTGAAGACGGCCCAAGCAGTCAGGAGAGCAGTAAATAATGGTAATTCATTTACATAAGACACCTGCGTTCTCTTGTATGTTCTTGTTGTAGTCTCATGTTTGTTAAGGCTCAGTTAGTCACGTTGTTAAATTATTCGGTTAGTCACGTGACACAGTTGTGTTCAATAACTGTTTCTATGGGCTACTTGGTAATACCTTTAATCACGTGACTTACCTGCATTGAATTACAGTGTCCTTGCGTTGATTGGTAATTCCTTACTCACGTGACATATTTGTGTTCGATAACAGTTTCTATGTGCTGAGTGGTAGTTACGTAGTCCCGTGACATACCTGCGTTGAATGATATTTTCTATGCGCTTCATGATAATTACTTTGTCATGTGACATACATGTGTTGAATAACAGTTTCTAAGCGCTACTTCATTAACAAGGTTAGTATTGAGTCATAAGTCTTGTTCCTGTAGAGCATAATGTAACCCACCCACCCATATACACACACACAAATACAACATACACACTTTTAGAACCAAAGTTACACCTCAACAATAATTTCCTCGTAGCAACTGAGAGCGTGAGCTTAGTCAGTCACGTGAGATACGTGTATCCAATAGCAATCTTTGTGTTGAGCGTGTTACGGGTACATAGTTAGAAAGACACCTGTATTCTAAGTAATATTAATATGTGTTTTTTGGCTTTTTCCTCATCAAACCTAAGAAGAACATCAAACCTGTTCCTAACTTATACCAAGATATGAGTTAGGTTGTTTAACGAATTCCATGTCACGACCAAGTATGACATACAAATAGTTGGTTTCTGACACGAGAAAAACAGTCTTCAATTTAGACAAATATTTTCCTCTTGGGAAAGAACTTTCTTTTTTCACCCAATGTTTATCGCATTTTGCGAAAACCTTGCAATAACATCAGTTATACAATAATGTAGATAGACCTTATCTGGAAACAACAGGGTTAACCTTTGGACTCTCAGTATGAGATCCTTTAGTTAATCACTCAAAACTGTCTTCTTGCTGCTATTGCATAACAACCTGATTAGGTACGGCTCGTAGTTGTACGCTCGCTTACGCGACTCTCACTCAGTCAGTGTCCAGTGAGACTCCCGCGTACTCCTTATTTCCCTGGTGGTATTTTACAAAATTGGCTCTATTTCACTCTTTAATATTATTCATTGTAATTAGTCTGTTTGTAAAAAAAAAACTGTTGGAATATAAAAGTGTATCATGGCACCTAATCGTATGAATCAGCCTGCACAAGTGGTAAGTCAATATACGATTATATTTAATTATAGTATTTTGGCACTTGTGTATAAAGTTAAAATCATAAATAATATTCAACGTTAA
>NW_013667044.1:193400-196177 GCF_000517525.1 Limulus polyphemus
TATATATATATATATATATATATATTATGTATATACGAATACGTAAACTAATGTATGTTTATGTAACATATGTATGTTCATATGTAATTCAATAAACATAGTATATATAATTATAAGCTTTAAGTTATAAGTTATAAGTTAAGCTCAAAAGCGATCTAATTTGGAACTCTGCGACTATAGGTCAATACTAAACTAGACTCGAAACCACTAGAAATTCATTGAAAGTTCTATTCACTCAGAAGTGAAACTAATTTTCACAAGCTTTCAAAGACATCGAAATAAACGCCACGCGTGGAGCGGGTACCTACCTCTGCTACTTAACGTAAACCTTCCGGTTCACTCGTCTATATGTGAAGAGGTGGGTAACGAGATTTTTGAACACAACAGCTTGGGCCCGGCATGGCCAGATGGTTAGGGCACTCGACTCGCAATCTGCGGGTCGCGGGTTCGAATCCTCGTCCCACCAAACATGCTCGCCTTTTCAGACGTGGAGGCGTTATAAAGTGATGGTCAATCCCACTATTCGTTGGTAAAAGAGTAGCTCAAGAGTTGGTGGTGAGTGGTGATGACTAGCTGCCTTCCCTATAGGCTTATACTGCTAAATTAGGGACGGCTAGCGCAGATAGCTCTCGTGTAGGCTTGCACGAAATTCAAAACAAAGAAACTTGAGATTTTGCACAATCTCTTCCTCTTGATTTGGAGAAATATATATGATGGCGTCATTTACATGTATGTATTTTCTACAGTACAAGTTAAAATTGAAAAAAAAAGTGAGTTGTGTACGAGATATCCAAAATTAAAACATTTTTTAATATAGTATTAAAATGATATATGTTTAGGCAGATGTATTAATATATAAAACAAAAGCAACCAGAGAGATTGCATATCCTCGCCCCGCTGCACCTTTTCGAAATTGGATACGTTTATATCGGATAACAAAGCCTTGTTCCTGCGCAGCAAGATCCGCATCTTCAACACAAATGTAAAAGCAGTACTCCTGTATGGGTCCGAGACATGGCGAGTTACGAACACCATCACCAACAAGATACAGACGTTCATCAACAAGTGCCTGCGACACATCCAAAACATCAGGTGGCCAGAGAAGATCTCAAACACAGAGCTATGGAAAAGGACCAACCAGAACCCAGTCAGCCAAGACATCAGGAAAAGAAAATGGGGCTGGATTGGACACACACTGCGAAAACCAGTCGACAACGTTACAAGACAGGCCTTGGACTGGAACCCACAAGGGAAAAGAAAAGCTGGGAGGCCAAAACAGACGTGGAGGAGATCGGTCGGTAGTGAAGCGAAGGCCGCCGGAATGGCGTGGACCCAGCCCAGAACAGAGTCCGTTGGCGAGGTGTTGTTGCGGCCCTATACTCCACCGGGAGTCTACAGGATTAAAAAGAAAAAGAATATATTGGATAACGTCTAATTTCACCTTCCAAAACTCAGAAAATCCGGATCATTTTTTGTGATGAGGAGTCTCAACCTTAATATGCCACGAAATGTGGTACAAAACCGATCACATTTTACAGAATTATTAACCCAAAACCGCAAAAATACTCTATCTTCCTATTATATAGAATGCTTCAAAGTGATCCAGAACCTGGATCCGGATTTGGATCCAGATCAAATTTGGGGAGGAATGACCCATACTGACTTCCCATCTCTTGGAAAATTTTCGTGTACATCGATCAATTAATTTTTGAGATACGCGCACGGAAACACAGACATACACACACACACACACACACACACACATGAACTCGATTACAACTACCCCCCCCCCCTCCAGGGGACGAGGGTAATAACACAGATTTATAGAGATCTAAGATACAGACAAACCTAAATAATTTGTAAGTTAAAGGAATGATCTGAATAGAGGGCAGATTGAAGGAAATCTCAAAGTCCATATTCAACATTTGAAGTGAATATAAATAAAGCTGATATAAATATGGCGTCTCGAGAAATCTTAATAACAAATTAATTTCGAATCACGTTTCACGATAAACAATCGTTTCGGGATTATTCAACTCAAGTATAATTAAATTATCCGCTCGATCTTTATAATTATATGTAACTGAACAACGTAAGTTTGAAACAATGGAAACTGAGCTCCTAATTAATTCATCAAAAGCTTTTTGAATAAAAAATACTTTTTAAATTTGGAGCGAACGATCACATCGTGATGAACTTGTACGTAAAATATGAAAGATTTATATACGTCATATAATTTCGAATGACAGGATAGAAGATTAGTAGACCCCGGTTTCGAGTCTATTAAGATATATGAAATTGTACACAGTGCAAACATGGGAAAAGCTGTGTCGGTGTCACGTCATTTTAGTCAAGGAAGTGGAAATTCGAGGCCAACAACGAACACGCGAAGTATACGAATTTCCGACCCGACTTCTAAACCAAAGACGTTTCGATACATACAATATGGCTAGAAGTAGAAGAGATAGGACAGGTATAACCATCACGTTGCTTTTTGTGTCTTTAGAGATTCCTGTCACTAAACCAGAGTATTAAAATTAGGATTACAGTTCTGTCTTAAGAATTTCTCATTACTTTTATAAGGAATCATAAGGCACGTGTTTTTGTTATTTAATTGATTAAGGGCATAGTGATTCTAGAGTCAAAAGGCTTAATTTTTATAGTTAATTGAATGGGTTATAACGGCTGTCAAAACAACTGACTTGTATTCACTTGTTCATTAAAGATTACAACGATTTTCGCCCCCCCCCCAGTGGCACAGCGGTATGTCTGCGGAT
>NW_013667044.1:196816-202552 GCF_000517525.1 Limulus polyphemus
CTAGAATCCAGGTGGGCAGAGCACAAATAGCCCATTGTGTAACTTTGTGCTTAATTACAAACAAACAAACACATATAACATGTTTCACATGTCAACAGTGTTTCGTTAAGCCCTTTTCTAAGGCCGAGTTTGGTATAGTAGTTAGTTAGCGTGTCAGGCTGCGTATCAAAGGGTCCAGGGTTCGAGCCGTGAGGTCACTACACTCTCTACGCATTTTCAGCTGTGAGCGCGTTATAAAAGTGGCAATTAATCACGTTATTCGGTTTAAAGAGTCTGAATAAAACCCTCGTGGAAGCACGTGCTGCTGGTTCGCTGCCTTCCCTCTCTCTGGTCAATAGTTCAAAATTAGGGACGGCTATATATGAAACTTGGGGATTCCTGATCTGACCGTTTAGTCCACGTAAGGTGCCGATTAAAGGCTGAAAATTCGAATTCCCTTTTCAGAGAAATCCCTCATTTACAGCCCATGCAAGAAATGTCAGTATCATTCAGCAGTGTTTAATTTGAATACAGAGAGATCAAGTATGCATTACGGAAATATAATTTACAATGCCTAATCACAAACATCAAAATAAAAGAAACATTACATTATAAACATAATAACATACACAGGTAGACAAAGCAACATGTTAACTCTTAAACCTAATGACAATAAGAACAGATGAAAGAAAATGATATTCAATTTATATTCAGCTGAAAAGATTCACAGAAAAATTAGTCTAAGAAATTAGTATAAGTACATATTTCAAATATTATTGAGTTATGTAAAATATTTTTTAACGCGATGAAATTTTTGTTTTTGTAATAAAACGTTGTCGACATTTCTCCGTGACTCAACCATGGCGTTTCCAAATGTTCATTCAACAAGACATTCTATTTTAAGAAATAAAATAAAACAAATTCTGATAAAATAAGACATTCTACACCTTTTCAAGGGCTCAACTTTCTTACATGAACAAAGATTTAGATAATGTGCTAACACGTGCAAAAAACAACAAATGTTATAATGAATTAAGTTTTCGTTTAATGAGCAAAAATGGAGACCAGAACGGCCGTTATTATATGATGCGAACTAATGAAAAAACCAAAAAAAAAAAACCGTACTTTGTGCAGAACCCGAAAGAAAATTTGCTTCTATTTCATTTCGAAAGTTCGATCTTTAAAATGACAAGGCTTAGTTTGTTTGTTACGCGGACGGGTTTGTGTGAACGTTAGCTCACGTGAACGGCCTTGTAACGAGAGTCACGAGCTTGTAAGAACTAGTCAAAGACAACTGATAGCTCAAGAGTGCTTCAGGTGTAAGTAATCAGTTTTGACAGAGCTTTGCCGAGCGATGTTCTGTTGTAAGCCACGAAACCTGAAACGTAACGCAGAACACGAGAGCAAAGTAAACCGGCCTTTATTTTATTTTCGTAACAAAATCAGCATTATGCTCTTGGTAACTAGAAACCTACAGCCTATGAAACGATGAATAAGATATCCCGATACTTTTTCGTCAGTTGCGTGCGAGCGTTGCTCTGTGAATATGCATGAAGTTAGACTAGTACCCATACAGATGATGAGGCTGTAGAAAACATGATTATTAACATGCGCGACGTATACTTATTTCTTATTTTCGACATGACATCAAAAGTGGCTCAACACCCCATTGGGGCTGTTCGCTACATCGCCAGCAAATCCTCGACTGTATCCAAGAGCAATCGGAACTAGTTTACTATTAAAACACGAAACAGATTTAATGTACACGTAATATGAGTCGAAAAATGCTTGTTATATGCATTTCTAACATCACAAATTTGCTTTATTCAGAAAAATCTTTCTCTAAAATGGATATTTTATTTTATGTCATATAATCTATATAAATATAATAGTGCCGTCTGTGGTATGTCCATATAATTAATTCGCAGGGTGTGGGTGGATCTTTACCCATGAAGTGAAATACTATGCAGTGTTATATTTCATACTAAACATTTCTTGAAATAATGATTTGAATACCAATCACCCTTGGAACATTCTCTCTGAAAAAGCTAATTTTTATTACTGAAATATACATTAAACTTCTGCTGTTCTGTCACAGAATAACACCGCTGAACGCAGGGAGCACCTGTACAAGATTCTGGTAATTGGGGAACTTGGAACCGGGAAAACCAGTATCATCAAACGTTACGTGCACCAGTTCTTCTCCCAGCACTACCGAGCAACAGTATCCTTTTTTTCGGATATTATTATATAAATATAATAATACTGTCTGTTGTCTGTTCATATATTTACTCTTCAACAAGAAGTATTCATTTGCACACGACTGGAACATAAAACAAGAGAAAAAAACAATATCCATCAACAGGGGGCGAAGTAGTGGTAAAAAACGTAAAAAACATCCATAAAAACCGCAAAACACAAAATGTTTGTATGTATCTTGTATCTCCCCATAGACCCAATGGACCTTCAAGCTAAATCTGGTAAAGGTCCGTCAACAGGGGGTGAAGTAGTGGTAAAAACGCCCATAAAAGTAGCAAAACTGAAAATTTGTACGTACGTACCCCGCAGGGACTCAATGAACCTCCACACCCATTTTGGTGAATATCCATCCACACCCTGCTAAATAGTTACATTGTTGAAAGATAACATATCACCAGGTTTTGCCGCCAGTGGGGTTAATGTGGTTGTAATACTGCCTCCTTATCATTTTTATCTTTGTATATAACTTACTGATTTTTCTGGAAGGTTGTAGGAGTGTTTATCGAACAGGTTGTTCTCATTGTGACTTAGTTGACAAAACATTGAAAGTGCTAATTTTACAATGAAATACCAACGTTAAATATACATATGTAGAGATTAAATTATTAAAAAAGCTAGTGATAACTGCCTATTTATAAATCATTCGCTATTCAAAGATTTGAATATGGTTACGAGGGTTGTCCATAAAGTTCGTGGCCCGACCTATAAAAAAAAAGAGAGACACTGGTTCAGCTATTATTTATTTTTCAACGCAATCTCCTCCTTATCCTATACACTTACGCCAGTGGTGCTCTAAGGCATTTATGCCCTTCTGAAAGTATCCTTCTTCTTTGTCCTCAGTTCATGACTGGATGGTATGTACAGGATCATCATCTCTCTGAAATCTTCGACTTTTCATAAAGATTTTAAGGTTAAGGAAAAAAAAGGGTTATTTGGAGCTAAATCCGGTGAGTCAGAGGGATGGAGGATGATTGAAGCCAGCATCATAGCATTCAAAGCAACATGTGATTTGTGAGCTAGGGTATTATTGTCCTGATGGAAGAGCACACCTTTTATGAGCAATCTTCTTCTCTTTCCTTTGAGTTCTTGACGCATATTGTTGATTAAAGATTCATAGTAATCTCCTGAAACGGTTTGACCCCTTTTCCAAATAACCAACTAGTAAAACGCCCTTGGTATACCCCCAAAAATTGATGCCATAATCTTTCCAGCAGAGGGTTGTGACTTGAACTTCTTTGGGATGGGTGAACTTGGGTGTTTCCATTGCGAACTCTGCAATTTTTTCTCTGGGTCGAAGTGGCGAACTCACATTTCATCCATAGCTACGAATTTATTGAAACCTATTGGCTGTCAACAACTCGGACCCGTTTCTACTCAAGTAACAACATTTTTGGAACCAATCTGGCACTAATTTTAATCATGCCCAAACTGTCACTCAAAATGCTTGCTACAGTTCTTTCACCGATTCCCACTT
Source organism: Limulus polyphemus (assembly GCF_000517525.1). NCBI lineage: Eukaryota > Metazoa > Arthropoda > Merostomata > Xiphosura > Limulidae > Limulus > Limulus polyphemus. Next base: position 200,529 of record NW_013667044.1, read on the forward strand.
CCTTTGCTAACTTCCCAATGGTAATTATTTTATTATATATAAAAAAATCATGACGTTTATCAAACATTTCTATTGTGTTTGATGTCGAAGGCAGACCTCACCTTATCATGATTCAGTTCACCCAGACATACCGCTGTACCACTGGAGGGGGGGGGGGCATTTTTTTGGAGGAAGGACGTGAACAGTGTTAAACGTCATGGAGAAGATCGAATTTCGTGCAGTGATTAAATATTTAGTTAAAAATAAAATGGTACCTTTAAGAAATCCAAAATGGCACCGTTAAGAAATCCACCAGGACCTGGAAGCAGATGCTCAACAGTGGAAAAGTCGGACTTAGAACGTTAGAAACCGGGTTTCGATACCCATGGTGGGCAGCGCACAGAGGGCCCATTTGTGGATCTTTGTGCTTAATTGCAAACACACAAACAAATCCTTCAAAAATCCGCAATAAGCTTCTTAAGTTATGTGATACATGTTGTTTGCTCATAGAAAAGGTTCAAATTTAATATTACCCAAAATAAAATCATGCGTTCGAGTTGTTTTTTTTTTTTTAGGTTGGGCCACGAACTCTTCGGACATATTCCCGTTTAGTTACTCATGCTTCGAATACAACATGAAGTTGAAATAACAACAGTGAGGTTCAAATCATTTAACTTCATCAAGAAAAAGAGTGATACAACCACGACAAGTAAAGCAAAGAGAAACTCCCGTAGTCTAAAGACAGTATTGAAATTCGAAAAAGGGGTCTGGTCATCACTGTTCTCACTCTCAATCGGATATTTGTTTGTTTTGTTTTTGAATTTCGCGCAAAGCTACACGAGGGCTATCTGCGCTAGCCGTCCCTAATTTAGCAGTGTAAGACTAGAGGGAAGGCAGCTAGTCATCACCACCCATCGCCAACGCTTGGGCTACTCTTTTACCAACGAATAGTGGGATTGACTGTCACGTTATAACGCCCCCACGGCTAAAAGGGCGAGCATGTTTGGTGTGACGGGGATTCGAACCCGCGACCCTCAGATTACGAGTCGAGCGCCCTAACCACCTGGTTCTCAATCGGATATAATGTTACTGTTTTGCGGGGCAGGAACAATCTTAACAGGAAAAGTTTTTCAACTCTTTCTGGCACTTTTAACATTTCTTAGATGTTGTCGTATAATGTTTATGATACTGTTGAATAATCTCACGTGTAATCGATCGCGCATCGCTACCATTTCATTGTATCGAAACTCCATAATTCTAGCAGTCTGTGTTTTCTCTTCTTTCGTAACCTTGTATACACTTCGACACTGTTGAAATACATAAATTATGTGTGTGTGTGTGTGTGTTACTATTCATACTCACTAAGTTTCCATATAGAAATCGAAGAGTGAGCCATGTCATATGTTTAAGGAGTATTTGGATTATTTTGGCTGAGCTGTATGTGTGTGTTGTCATATGTTTAAGGGGTATTTGGATTATTTTGGCTGAGTTGTATGTGTTTGTGTGTTGTCATATGTTTAAGGGGTATTTGGATTATTTTGGCTGAGCTGTATGTGTGTGTTGTCATATGTTTAAGGGGTATTTGGATTATTTTGGCTGAGCTCTATGTGTGTGTTGTCATATGTTTAAGGGGTATTTGGCTTATTTTGGCTGAGCTGTATGTGTGTGTTTGTCATATGTTTAAGGGGTATTTGGATTATTTTGGCTGAGCTGTATGTGTGTGTGTATATATATATCAGCTTTTTGTAGAAAATAGAAATGCTCGTTTCTTTTGTTCTTTAAAGTTCCTACAATAGATTGGAGTCGACTTTGCTTTAAAAGTTCTCAACTGGGATTCCAACACTCTGATTCGACTTCAGTTATGGGACATTGCAGGTAAGTTTATCAACACGCCATATGAACTTTGATTACATTGTCGTTTTTTTTTGTTTGTTTTTGATAAATGTTTGGGTGACACGTACTTATCATAGTACTGTGAAATTCACAAGGCAGAATAAATATTGATATAACCAATCCAAGGGTAGATTACTGACAGTTCGATGGTG
>NW_013667044.1:203373-206261 GCF_000517525.1 Limulus polyphemus
TGAAGCTACCCCTCTCCTGACGTTTCTTGTTCTTCAATATTTTCCTATATTTAATGAAGGAAAGACAATTAGATTCAGCGTTCTGAAGCTACCCCTCTCCTGACGTTTCTTGTTCTTCAATATTTTCCTATATTTAATGAAGGAAAGACAATTAGATTCAGCGTTCTGAAGCTACCCCTTTCCTGACGTTTCTTGTTCTTCAATATTTTCCTATATTTAATGAAGGAAAGACAATTAGATTCAGCGTTCTGAAGCTACTCCTTTCTTGACGTTTCTTGTTCTTCAATATTTCCTATATTTAATGAAGGAAAGACAATTAGATTCAGCGAGGGGTAGCTTCAGAAGTGTTAACTGCACCGACTTACCTTAATGGCCAATCAGTAATCTGTTGTACTTAGTATTGATAACCAATCCAAGGGTATATTACTAACAGTTCGATGGTGAATGAACCAACTGTGTATAGTGTGTTAACTGCACCGACTTACCTTAATGGCCAATCAATATCTTGTTCTTCGTTTGAATTAACCCAAAACAAAAATTATGGCATGTGAGAGAAAATACCGATTTGATTTTACGGGTGTTTTTGATTTTTGGTTGTTGTTGTTTTTTTACAAAGTTTGTTCTATAGACTTAGTTGTTATAGAATATTTGATGATTTTACTCTTAAAAATTATACTTAAAAGAATAAATAAAGTAATGTATACAAACACAAAATGTGTTCGATTTATGAAGGACAAGAGAGGTTCGGCAACATGACAAGAGTTTACTACAAGGAAGCAGTCGGAGCCTTCATCGTTTTTGATGTCACAAGAACAGCGACGTTTGACGCCGTCATGAAATGGAAAAACGACCTGGACAACAAAGTTCATCTACTAAACGGAAGTGTCGTACCCTGTGTTCTTCTGGCAAACAAGGTTAGTTTAACGAAAGTGTCGTGCCCTGTGTTCTTCTGGCAAACAAGGTTAGTTTAACGAAAGTGTCGTGCTTGTGTTCTTCTGGCAAACAAGGTTGGTTTAACGGAAGTGTCATACCCTGTGTTCTTCTGGCAAACAAGGTTGGTTTAACGGAAATGTCGTGCCCTGTGTTCTTCTGGCAAACAAGGTTAGTTTAACGAAAGTGTCGTGCCCTGTGTTATTCTGGCAAACAAGGTTGGTTTAACGGAAGTGTCGTACCCTGTGTTCTTCTGGCAAACAAGGTTGGTTTAACGGAAGTGTCGTACCCTGTGTTCTTCTGGCAAACAAGGCTGGTATAACGAAAGCGTCGTGCTTGTGTTCTTCTGGCAAACAAGGTTAGTTTAGAGCTATATGGTGATAAGAGACGATAGTAGACTTCATATGGCCCTTAATTACTGTTGCTAACAATTATGGGGGATCCCAAGAGGAAGGGGGGATTCTCGGGGGCCAAACAGATAGGTAGTTATGCCCGTGACTGTGAAGTCCTTTTATTGGCTGATCGGGGAACACCAGAGAAAATGTGGCACTGGACTTGCGACACGAGAAATTTAGAAATGTTAACGTAAAGTAATGTGTAATCTAGAAATTAAACAATGGCGCTAAGTCAGAAATTTAAGTTTAACGTGTAATAAATAAACTATAATTTAACTCCTATTATATATAAGTTTTTCCATTGAAGATAAAAATTATTTAATGCTTTCTCTGTCTGTTGCCCTGGTGGTCTACCGTCTGAAAACGCAGACAACAGAAGTTTACACCCGATAGAAATCGGAAAATATCCGTAAGCACTGTCGTTGCATTAAGTACGTCCCCCGGTTGGTCATCGGTAAGTTTTACGGATTTACAAAGCTAAAATACGGGGTTCGATTCCCTGCAGTGGACAGAAGATGGCCAATTGCGTAGCTTTGCACTAACAGAAACAAACAAGTATTAAGCCTAATCACACAAACCAGAACTACCAAACACATATTGACACTCCGATATCGGAACTCCAGCCTGTTTTATACATGACAGTGAACTCTAATATCATACATCTGGAAATCTTGGACGTTACATTGTAATTACTGCTGTAAAATTTTATGCTGTAAAATGCTGTAAAATTTTACCTAGGATAAAAATCAATACACGTTTAGGTAACAAGCGGTAATTAATAAAATATAAGGTTCACTTACTTAAAACACGTGCAGTTTATTGACTGGGTTGTGATATTAAAAAATTTAAATAGAACTGTATCAGCAAAGAAAAATCCGTTTCACCATCGACTACTAGGAATGCACATTATAGGACAACGAGAAACGATAGGAAAGGAGAAACTTCAGGCATGCTGAAATTCACAATCTGAACTTGTTCCACTAAATATAGCACACTATTGAAGAACAAGAAACGTCAGGAAAGGAGTAGCTTCAGAACGCTGAATCTGATTGTTTTTCCTTCATTAAATATAGGAAACTATTGAAGAACAAGAAACGTCAAGAAACTATACACAGTTGGTTCATTCACCATCGAACTATTAGTAATATACCCTTGGATTGGTTATCAATACTCAGTACAACAGATTACTGATTGGCCATTAAGGTAACTTGGTGCAGTTAACACACTATACACAGTTGGTTCATTCACCATCGAACTATTAGTAATATACCCTTGGATTGGTTATCAATACTCAGTACAACAGATTACTGATTGGCCATTAAGGTAACTTGGTGCAGTTAACACACTATACACAGTTGGTTCATTCACCATCGAACTATTAATAATATACCCTTGGATTAGTTATCAATACTCAGTACAACAGATTACTGATTGACCATTAAGGTAATTTGGTGCAGTTAACACACTATACACAGTTGGTTCATTCACCATCGAACTATTAATAATATACCCTTGGATTAGTTATCAATACTCAGTACAACAGATTACTGATTGACCATTAAG
>NW_013667044.1:206679-215835 GCF_000517525.1 Limulus polyphemus
CTGAATCTAATTGTCTTTCCTTCATTAAATATAGGAAAATATTGAAGAACAAGAAATGTCAGGAGAGGGGTAGCTTCAGAACGCTGAATCTAATTGTCTTTCCTTCATTAAATATAGCACACTATTGAAGAACAAGAAACGTCAGGAAAGGGGTAGCTTCAGAACGCTGAATCTAATTGTCTTTCCTTCATTAAATATAGGAAAATATTGAAGAACAAGAAACGTCAGGAAAGGGGTAGCTTCAGAACGCTGAATCTAATTGTCTTTCCTTCATTAAATATAGCACACTATTGAACAACAAGAAACATCGGAAAAGAGATAGCTTCTGAACACTGAAATCCAATATCTACGTTTGAATAAATACAGGAACTTCTAAACAAAAATAAACCTCAGGAGAAAAGTAGGCAGCTTCAGAACGATAGAATTCACTGCCTACGCTTCAGTAAAAATAGTTATCTAAACAGCAAGAAAGGAGTAGCTTTAGAACACTGAAACTCACTGTCTACTGTAGGACATTACTGAACAACACGAAACGTCAGGAAAGGAGTAGCTTTAGAACACTGAAACTCACTGTCTATGCTAGGACATTACTGAACAACACGAAACGTCAGGAAAGGAGTAGCTTTAGAACACTGAAACTCATTGTCTATGCTTTACTAATTACAGGTCACTACTGAACAACACGAAACGTCAGGAAAGGAGTAGCTTTAGAACACTGAAACTCACTGTCTATGCTTTACTAAGTGTAGGACATTACTGAACAACACGAAACGTCAGGAAAGGAGTAGCTTTAGAACCCTGAAGTTCACTGTCTACGCTTCACTAATTACAGGTCACTACTGAACAAATAGTAACGGCTGGAAAAGAGTAGCAGTCTATGCTTCACTAACTACAGGTCACTACTGAACAAATAGAAACAGCTGGAAAGGAGTTATTCATTGCAATATTTCTCTCACTGTTCTTCACTTTGACATAAGATTGTAGAAATATAGCAAACAGGGTTGATCATATACTGTTTTCCGTTCTGTTGGTAAACAAGGGTTGATTATATACTGTTTTCTGTTCTACTGGCGAAAAGAGGTTGATTTTTAAGCTGTTTTCTGTTCTACTGGCGAAAAGAGGTTAATTTTTAAGCTGTTTTCTGCTCTGTTGGTAAAAAAAAAAAGAGTTCATTTTAAACTACCTTTTATTGCATAATTGATATCGTGTTTGAAAATAGGTCAATTGAGGCTATCCTTGATAAATAGTTATATGAAAATATATTACAGTTAGTAGTACAGAAGGTAGTTTGATACTAATTTGTAGTTGAACGCAGACAGTTTAAAAATAAACTTACCTAATAAATCAAAGACAATTCAAACCAATCTCACTTATAGAAATAAAAGACAAATTAAATCTTACCTAATAAAGAGGATTTAAAAAGCCTTGTTTAATATTAATGATATTAACCTTCAAATTACTAATTTACTTTTATACTGGTTACTACGGGTGGGGGTCAATATATTGCATCATAATGAGTTAGTTATTGTATGTACTTTCGGGTTATAACAATCAGTGTAAAGAACTGACAAAATATTGATAAAAATCATTTATTTTTTATGTAATATACCCAGGGAATTCCAGCAATAATTTGTGAAATTAATTGATGTTCTTGTGGCTAAGAGACCCCGTAATTAATAACGTCGCGGACCCACAATCAACTTCTTACATAAACAGTTTAGAAAAATGTGTTTAAAAATTCAATGGGTCCTTATTCTAGAATTAGAATGTAGAGGATTTTACTAGTACACGATTGATGATATGCTTGATATAAATTTTAATTACGTTATTAAAAACCTTTGTTTGACGTCGAAATACTCAAGTTTTACAAATATTGCACGTGGCTGGTATTTGAAAAAAAAAATAACAACTTGCATTAATTAATGCGGGAATTTAATCGGTGAAAGATTCTTTAAACTTTGGAGATCCTGTTTCTCTTTAATGCAGATTTAGAACCAAAGATATAGTTTTATTGGTCTATTTACCTTTCATAACTTTCCAAAAGCAATAGAACATCCATCATTTGTAAACCAAATTATTCAACTATATAGGGCGGGGCAAACGTAACTAGATGGTAGAGTTGGTAATGAAGAAAATATCACGAAGACAATTAAAAAAAAACTTAATTATTGTATTGTTTCAGAATAAAAGTTAGAAATTAAACTGTATCCTAAATGAAACAACCGTGCAGTCACTTTTGCCTCATCCTGTATATTTAAATAAGGTTGAAACTCTTGGTACAAGTTGGGACCTAATGGCGTAGTATCCTTATCATATGTTAGTGTGATATGCCAAAAGAAGGAGTTGTGAATAATCCTGCCCTTATGGATCAATTCTGCCAGGACAATGGGTTTATTGGGTGGTTCCTGACATCAGCCAAGAATAATGTCAACATTGAGGACGCTGCAAGGTTTCTCGTGTCAAAGGTATTTGCGAGTATACATTTCTTTTCAGTGTGTGTTTGTCAGCGTTTTAGGAAAATTGTTTTTTTTTTCTTCAAGTGAATCGTATATATATTTAGATGTTTAAACAACTTAAAACAAAAGTGACAGAACTTAGTCACCTAAGATACGTTCCTCAGCAACTTCTTGAAATTTCATTATTTTAATACACATTTCTAACAAATCAAAACTTGAAACGTTTTCTCTTTTTTTATTAAAAATACTAGAAGAAACGCCACCCTACGGACGGATGTTTGTGCTTAGTAATTACTAATCGTAGCATTCATACTTCATTAAAAGAAAATAGAGAAAGTAAACATTTTCTAAAAAAAGGATTTTTTTCTGGGAAGTACTACGCGGGAAAAGTGTTCGAATTGTGCTCTTTAATCATATGCAACTCATTGCATCAAAATGATTTAATGTACAGAGCCCAAAATTTTAATAAATTTCACTGATATAAATTGTAATATTTTTATATATTAAAAGTGGTACCGTTTAATGAAAAAATAATAGTTTTTTTTTCAAGAACTCCAGTTTTTTAGTACTACATTTAAGAATTAGATCAATAAACATATAATCAAACCCTCATATACAGTCCTAGTGAAAGTCATGTTCTTGTAAGTACTTTTATTCAAAATCCTTTTCTATTATAAGGAAATGGTTGTTGCACATACTACAGTTATTTTTCTAATTCTCTGAATCTTGAATACCTAAAGTGTGAAATTTTTGTTTGGGGTGCCATTCAATAGATAAAGCAAGAGTTTTGGTTTCATACATAGATACTGACATACACGCTACGTCCATTATAGTAAGATATCATTATGTGTCCAACTAAAGTTAGTTATATTTTAATTTGTCATTTATTATTATACCTTAAATATAAAGATTTTTTTTGCAGTGTTAGCTTAGAATTTGTATGTAAATCTCCTAAGCTGACCTAACCTTGTGAGATATTATTAGGATTACGGCCGAAAATATCCATAACAACGAGAGTATCTAACTAAGAAAACAGTGCATTCTAACATCTATAAGCAACAGCTTAAGAAACGTATACTTAATTAGCTATACCGATGGCTAGATTGATTTTTAGTTTCGTTCTAAGTTCATAGCTTACTCTGATTGGTAGCTATTATTATTTACTAACTGTTTTCAACGTTTTGATAAATCATGTAATTTTATAATTAGGAATGCCTAATATTGTTCAAGATATTTATTTAGTGAAGTATGGCTGGGAATATTACAGCTGTTTTAAATTTCAAATAGAGCTATCCCATGATCTGCACGAGGCAGGAGCTTTAGGCTGTAGAAGTTTGTTATGTTTTTGTTTCATTCTCTGATTAGTTTATGTAAATTTATTGTGATATAAGTTCCAAATTTTCTTACTTTTCCTTAGATTTTGACCAATCAGAAGTCGTTGATAGCCGAAGAATCTCTTTCAAACAACATTGTCTTGGAACACTATCAAAATTCTCATCACATCTCCAAAGATCGCAAGTGTTGCTAATGGGACCAAAGGTTACAGACATTTTTTGTTGCTTATAGCAACAGATTTATAAGAACAGAATATGAGAAGTAAAACTATATAATAAACGCTAGATGCTAGCTGTCTGTATCAATTATTAAACGAATGTTTACGTCGCACTGTTAACACATATTCGACCTTTTCAGTTCGACACTAATCATATGATTTTTCTTCCAATATATAACTCTATTTTATTATCTTTTAGCATCTTTAGAACGTTAGAGCTAGCACTTTGTAGCTTTACTGTCTCGATTGAAATAACAATAAAATAAAAATTAATATTAATTTAACAATCAGTCATCAAGCCTTAGAAACAAGAATCAAACTTAACAATTAGATATAATAAAATAGAGAGAGTTAAAATTCTTACTTGGGAGTTAATATGAGAGATTAGTCTATACATTGTTTTTAACAAAAGGTAAAATTAAATGCCAGAAATTCAAGTACAGCCTAAAAAAAGAAGTTAAGGTAATTTCACAGAGGCGATGAAACATATATAACAAATCTGACAAAATATAACAGTGAATTTCTAAACACTGAATTACTCTGCAGCCTAACGTCTAAACTTTATGTTGTAGAGAATCAAAAGTGTTAACATCAACCAAGCAAAAGTAAAAATCTATATATTACATAAAGCTTTAACACTTTAGACTAATGTTTCTCAACCGGGGTGCCGCAATATTTTAGCAAAATACTGTTATCTCTATGATCCCCTTCCCTGGCTACGCCACTGTTAACTAGAGCATGTGGGGTGTCTTGAGCAAAAAAAAAAATGGTTGAAAAACACTGGTGTAGAGATTTAAAAAATATAAAACCAAAACAATTGAGATACAATCTACACAACTCTCTCTATATAAAAGGTTGCATTGAGTTTAAGCATAAACTGACGTTAAAAGAATCCTTTACACGTTAATCACAGTAAATTCAGAAATATTTGCTTTTCTGCCTTTGTAAAGCAATGCACATCTCTTTTGTCTCTTCTATTGTGTGTGTGTATATATATATATCTTCCACCACCACGATAATAGAATAAAATAGTTAGAGAAATACTAAAATATTACACCAGTTCCCATTTGTAAAATAAATAAATAATTATAATAGTCGATTATTAAAACTAAAGAAGAAATTGATATCTCTGGGGTTGTGGCATCACATGTTTTATTGTTCCAGTCTGTCTGCCCCATGTGCTGCACGCGCCTTTATGAAATAGATTAGCGGTTAACTTAACTTTATTCCCTTCTTCTCTGTAAACCCTAGAATTATCTGTAAAATTAAAGTTAAATGGAGCAAAGACTTTAATTTTTTGAGAAACAAATAGTGTCACAATATAACTGTTGGTATAAATTGACCCGGTGAACACTGTGTTGAAATATAAAATACATCATATGAAGTAAAACTGACGGTATAAATTGATCCGGTGAACACTGTGTTAAAGTATAAAGTACATCATATGAAGTGAAACTGATGGTATAGATTGACCCGGTGAGCACTGTGTTACAGTATAAAATACATCATATGAAGTAAAACTGTTGGTATAAATTGATCCGGTGAACATTGTGTTAAAGTATAAAGTACATCGTATGAAGTGAAACTGTTGGTATAAATTGTCCCGGTGAATTTTGTGTTACAGTATAAATACATCATATGAAGTAAAACTGAGGGTATAAATTGACCCGGTGAACATTGTGTTACAGTATAAAATACATCATATGATGTAAAACTGATGGTATAGATTGATCCGGTGAACACTGTGTTACAGTATAAAATACATCATATAAAGTAAAACTGATGGTATAAATTGATCCGGTGAACACTGTGTTACAGTATAAAATACATCATATGAAGTAAAACTGATGGTATAAATTGACATGAAGTGAAAAATTCAATATAACTGTTTGGTATACAGTGTAACACCAGCACGTTACATTCATAATTAGATATAACATCAGCATGTTACACTCGAAATCCAATGTAACATAAAACATGGATCCGACTAATATGTGTTGTCCGTTGTGTAAGTTTGTGCTCAATAAGAAACAAACAAAATTGTATGTATGTAGATTGTTTTAAATTAAACACAAAGATTGTACATTAATCAACACATTTTTGTGATACTTTGATTGTGTTGTTTTGAACCCAAACTTGTGTTGTAACCATAACAGAAGGTGTAATGCTTTAACACGCGTTTTTTAAAGTGTGTGTTTTCAGTAAACAATTAAAACGTTTCTATGATTATTTTTGTGAATACTTTTAAACTCTGATAAAATAACAATAAAATTGATACCAAAATAACAACAGAGTCTTTCACCTATATTATAATCTATAGCTTTCTAAATACATATTACTAACATTTTTGAAATGAAGAATAATTATTTTTTCCATATGTAACAGCCACCTTAGACTTTGTATTGTAAATATATACATTTTATTAGGATTATAAACAAAATAATAAAATAAACACAGCACGAAGAGTTAAATACTATCACCTACTCACATGTATATGGATTTGTGTAAAATAATTTAAACTTCTTTCTTTAGTCTACAGCGAATTTGTGTGGCAACCATAACTAGTAGTTTCTGTATTCAGCTAACAACCAGTATAGAAGTTTCTGTAACCAGCTAACATCCAGGATAGAAGTTTCTGTATTCAGCTAACAACCAGGATAGAAGTTTCTGTAGCCAGCTAACAATCGTAATTAGAAGTTTCTGTATTCAGCTAACAACCAGTATAGAAGTTTCTGTAGCCAGCTAACAACCATAACTCACTAAATTCAAGAGCTTTGTCAGAACTCTTGTGATATTTGTTATACTTATATATATATATATGTATATATTGTTTGTATTTTAACTATACAATGGGCTACCTGAGCTATACCCACCGCAGGTATCGAATCCTACATTTTAATGTTATAACCCCTCAAACTTATCGCTGAGCCACCGTGGGGGGGGGGGGAATCTATACATATTTATTGAAACAAAGGTATATATATACGCTTTATTACCGCAACAGAATCTAGATTTAGGAGCATTCGTGACACTGGCTTCTTTCAGCCTCTCACGAGCAAACTCGTGATCAACATCAACGATCGGTTGAGAACTTTAATGGACTGCCACTTGGCTGCGCTTACCTTTTATAATACTTTACAGAAGTTTCTACAGTCACCCGAAGAAAGCCTCAATACAGAAGCTGAAACGTCGTTCTCTTTTCACTCAACAGGCAGTGGCTGCCCATTAGAGTTCTCAGACCTACTCTGTCTAAAGTTCCATGGAAACAAGAGTATCACCCAAATTAAATGGTGAGGTCCTTTTAAGTTCGCTCTGAATAATCTTTGTTCTCAGAAGAAATTAAGGAAAAAATCAAAACGGACCTTCAGACACTGAGAGACCTGAATATATTGCAATGTTACAGCTCCACGGGATGAGTGGCAGGTCTTGGTCACAGTCATATCTAAATGCTGGTTAAACATTCAGTGGTTATATGGTTCGACCATTTCGTTTGATTATAGGAGACGGACTGTTATTATCCTGATTTTCGTGATGAAAATTCAACTTATTTCAGCAAATAGAAAAGAAAAGAATTAGTAAAAGCTTATAGTTTAGAAACAAATAGAAAATATTTTTGCAGATAAAAAAAAAATATGCTGTTGAATTCCAATTTTAACGGACAGTAGTACGTCATAGTAGAGTAAGAAAAACAGAAAGTTTGGTCAAACTGGAACATCGTATCAATGTAAATTGATTTGAATAATTTAAGAATACACTGTTGATAAAAGAAACTGAGTTGTAAGTCACGTGCACCAATTACCAACTAACTTTTTTCCCCCTAAAATTAATAGGTATAAAAACTACTGAATCGAGAATATAGTCTGACGACTTTCAAGGCAAGAAAATATATCAAAACATGTTATACAAATATCATATGTTTAAATCTAATAAAGGTAAAAAAGGAATTTTCTTTTTCTAATGAAAAATTTAATAGTTAAAAACTAACTGTTTAAATAATTAAAAAGAAAAATGGAACACAAATTATCTGCTTAAAGAATACAGTTTTTTCGTCAACATATCTAACAAATGATTAACATATATATATAGATTTATTTTATTTTTCACCAGAGATAATATTGGAAATAGAATCTGTGACTTAGAGGCCTCATGCATTCTTTTATTGGTCATATCCTCTGTTGTGGACTGCAGTTTCGCCTATTCAAGGCTCATCAGCACAGCTTGGGTCAGCCAACCAAAGAAATACAGTTAGGCCTTCTTATAATAACAATAATTTCTAATAAAGCTTGACGATCTTCAGGACATTGTTTTAACTCGATTACTTTATGATAACAGATATTATATTTTGCATTCATGACAAAACTACTAATACTATCTATCGTTCCTTATCTTGAACCACTAACCAGACAGACAGACAGCACTTTCCCGCCTAACATCCACGATAAAGATTGTTTTTTGTATGTTTTAGCGTAAAGCTACACAATTAGCTATCTTCGCTCCATCCACCGGGATAAATCGAACCCTAGATTTTATCGTTGTAAGTTCGTAAGCTGACCCACACTAAGAAATTTACTGTCGTTCTTAATACGCATACACAGCTTAAAGTGTTTGGGAGATTTATTTTGTGATAAAGCACAAATTCGAATCAGGCACGTTGACTTCGAAATAAAGAGTCCTGCCACAGAGCCAATCCGCGCCTAGTAATAGTCGCACAAGTTAACTAAGCTAGAAAAAATTCTCTCTCTCCCTGTGGCTAAACTAGAATATTGATCAGCCCACATATTAACTTTGCTGAAGTAAGAGATCTGTGCGTTTGACGATTTGCCCCTGTCCAAGCCAGGTAATCGGGGTAAAATTTCCTGAAACCGGTTTAACTTTTATCCAAATACTTTGTGTGTGTGTGTGTTTTGTGATAAAAAAAATACAAGAACAACCTGTTACAACGTTGAGACCGAAAGTCGTAAGGAAAATTCCTTTTTTTTTTGCGGCCTAAAAAACCCATGATAACAGTTTAAATATTCATTTTTTTTCTATAGTACGAGTGCACGTCTTTAGAGACACTCTACTGATTTCTGATATGGACTCTGTTGGAAAATATCATGTTTAGCAGCTATACTCCTAAGATTTTTATGTCAGTTCTCTTCCTATGTG
>NW_013667044.1:216689-217543 GCF_000517525.1 Limulus polyphemus
ATGTAGCTTTGCACGAAATTCAAAAACAAACAAACAAACCTTCACAGTTTAATCGTAAGACATTTCATTTTCTGCAAATAATAAACTTCAGATATGGTGGGGAACGGATGTCGTATTTACAAAAATGAATTAATTTTGATCTTGTAAGGTCTTGGAACAATACTTGAACAGCTGCTAAAGCAGTGACATCACTCCATCTTATTTTTTGCATTCACTCGAAAAAAAGCAACGAAATGTTAAGTTATTTTTCTAAAAATAGGCTGTCCATGCTGTGCCCACCACATGTATCGAAACCTGATTTTTAGCGTTATAAACTTTCAGACTTAACATTGTGCACTGGGGGCATTTCGTCTTTGAGAATATGTGAAAACGAAAAAAAAATCGTTTTATTACTTCTTTGTCTTAAGAGAGTTAAGATGTTTATAACATTTGTACGAAAAAAGTCTCGGAATAATCGTCACGTTAACACGCAGTTTTTTTTTAGGTACACAGGTGTTTCAACTTACTATACGTACTTGTTCGAACATTTTAATTATTACATTCTCCGTTTGTTATTACTGCTCTTGTTATCAAGTAAATTATAATATTAAATTACATTTTCTTAAAACATTTCTATTGAAATATCACAGAATTTTATAATTCATTTTATTAATTAATATGGGTGACTTTTTTTCAGTTATGATATTTTTTTTCCGAGTCGATGGTTTTTAAAATAATGTTACGACAGCGGAAGTCACGTGACGTTAGTAACACGTGATGAGTATCTAGAAGATTCACGAAAAGACGAGATGTACGCTTTTATAGTATATAAGCCGGAAAATAAAGTGACGGCAAGAATAAAGTTGCAGATAGAG
>NW_013667044.1:217564-219516 GCF_000517525.1 Limulus polyphemus
ACAGCGGAAGTCACGTGACGTTAGTAACACGTGATGAGTATCTAGAAGATTCACGAAAAGACGAGATGTACGCTTTTATAGTATATAAGCCGGAAAATAAAGTGACGGCAAGAATAAAGTTGCAGATAGAGAGATTGAAGATATAGACACGGATAATCGAGTCAAGCGGGCACCGTAAGTTATGTGCGTGAATCGTTGTGAATTATAGCGTGAGTTTAAGTGAAAGTGACTGTGGAAATTATGTGTATTGCAAAGTTGAATTGAGAAAGAATAAACTAGATTTATTTAAGAAAGGACTTGTATCGCAGAAGTTTCTTCGGAAAGAATTTCTACGGAAAATTAACAAACGAACACAGACGTAACAATAAGCTGACTTATAAAACATTCGTCATATAACATTAGCGTTAGGCCTAGTATATTTTTAACACTAATTCTTTTTTCATTCTCTCAGGGATTTTGTATGGATATGAAGAATGTAGTGTGATTGGAATACTATTATTATACACTCTTCTAATTTTTTTAAAATCTCCAAGAGACTTAATAAATAATGTAGTGTTGAAAATATAATAAGCCTAACACTATTGTTTTATGGCAAGTATAATCATGCTTCGCCAGCTTGTAGAAGGCATTCGCGTCTTAACATTATTGACTCAATGTTTGTTTTGTTTTTGAGAACTTAATAAATCATTCTGTGTAGTGTCAACCGACATGGAATCATCCATATTGGAAATACAAGAAAATGTAAATCTAATCTTAACCATCTATTGTTGCACGCATTATTAAAAAATAAATCTAATCTTAACCCTCTATTGTTGCACACATTATGAAAAAGTAAATATAATCTTAACCCTCTACTGTTGCACGCATTATGAAAAAGTAAATCTAATCTTAACCCTCTATTGTTGCACGTATTATGAAAAAGTAAATCTAATCTTACCCCTCTATTGTTGCACGCATTATTAAAAAATAAATCTAATCTTAACCCTCTATTGTTGCACGCATTATGAAAATACAAAGGAATATTTGGTTTTAGAATTTTTAATTTAAATAGGTCTATATCGCACAGTGTATACCATGTTTTAGATACATGTACAGTGAGTTCTTAAAGCTTATACAAAACTTTTGGTGAAGTAATAATAAACACTGTAATAACATGTCATGTTATAAATAAACTGTGTGAAAGTTAGGATATTTGTGTTCTTTAACATAGCATCTACTCACACATTTTTTAAAGTTCATAACATGGATAAAGGATGGCCAGCTTGTATGATTCATAAATGTCTACTGTTTGTTTGTAATTAAGCACAAAGTTACACAATGGACTATCTATGCTCTTCCCACCATGGGTTTTCCAGCCTTGTAAGTCCGCAGACATGCCGCTGTGCCACTAGGGGGCATGTGTACTATATTTTGAAACAAGTTGTTGAAAATAAATTTTCTTCATTAGTAACATATTATAAAAGTTTTCTTTAAAATGATAAAAGAAAACAAAAACACTAGAAAGGCGTTCACAAAGCAAATCATGGCAATGTATGCTCGATAGATTGGGGTGAGGAGCTTATTTAAGAGCTCGGCCTGAGTCACAAAATTGCCAGCTGGGGCCCTGTTAATAATCTATGCCAGCTTCACTCACCACAGGACTACTGCCTGTGGTGTTACCTTTAAAGGAAAAATGTGTCGTAACGCCCCATGTGATGTGATCGATCTAAAGGATGCCATTGTATGGAAGACGGATTGCTTCCACTACCCCCCCCCCCTCCACCCCGAACAGAAGGTAAACATATATGAACAAAGAGCTTCATATTAGACACTCTGTAACACCAGGGGTTTAACTAGCTGCGTTGAAACTGCAGTTGATGGAAATATGCTAGTTTTATAAAACACTTTTACAAACAATTCCATGAACTTTGATAAGACGTCCGGGGATACTTTTCTTTTTTTTGGGGGGGGGG
>NW_013667044.1:219991-234957 GCF_000517525.1 Limulus polyphemus
CTAGTACTGTCGTAGAATGCTAGTGTAGTAGTAATATGTCTTATTAAGTAACTACTTACAACTATCGTATAGTATAGTATAGACGCGGTATTACGTTTGGTTTGGGGGGGGTTGACTTGCACAAAGAGATTAAAGTGTATATTTATTAATAAGGAATACACTTTTATACAAGGCGATTTACAGGATTTCCAAGTATCAAAATGTAATACTCTTTATATAAAAATTACAGTATTACAAACCGTTAAGCCCCCTAGTGGCACAGCGGTATGTCTGCGGACTTACAACGTTAGAAACCGGGTTTCGATATCCGTGGTGGGCAGAGCACAGATAGCCCATTGTGTAGCTTTGTGCTTAATTTCAAACAAACAAACAGCCCACACATACAAACATACACACGCGTGAGCGCACTGAGAACAACGAAATAATACGGCAAAAAAAAGATAATATCCCATAAAAGCATCAAATTAATAATAATGATTGCGGAATTTGCAGTGAAAGTATGAACATTTTTATGCGACACTTCAAGTAAATGAATTAGCACCATACCTGTCCACGAGATACGCACTGAGCGTAGCTAACCTAGCAATAAGAACTTAATATAGGTCACATGTCTGCACAAACTAAACTTGTACTACCTGATATGTTGTACTGATATGCATGGGCGTCCGCAGAAATTTTTCCAGGGGGGATTAGCAAAGTCAAAATCAATGGACGATGGACGCGCTTTCAAAGTTTTGCCATTACAATAAAAAAATAAGCAAGCTCCAACAGTCAGATTTGTTGGCTTTAATATTCGTAAGATTAGTTAAAGCCACACTGCAGATTTGCAGCAATATATACCCCATACTTCATATATACCTTGATAACCTGCTGCCGGTGTTACTGACAGGTGGCAATAGGTTCACACTGTGTCAGGGCTTAGGGGATGTCGGCAAGGCCGCGTCGGTCTGTTTGATGACCTGAGTGAGAATTGCCGTGTCCAATATACAAGAAGCTGGGGTGGTAGCGACGTTTTTCAATATTTAGCTGCAAGGTAGATATCTAGAGATTGTAAGTAAAGTTGCTGACAAACCTGGCGACTTTTCTTAGAACTAAAAATTAATAGATGCTGGTAAAACAGCCCTGCTCTGTCCTGATCCATGACGTCACCCGCAACTTTTTACATGTTGTATAATAAGTTATAGCATAGTCTTTTTCGGGAGCCACTACACATGGGGCCCCAAGCTCAGCTCTTAAATCTCCTGCGTTAACCCAGCCTTGCATGATAGCACATTATAATATGTTGAAATTTATTCCTTGAGAACACATCTAATTCATACATTAAGTAAGTTGTTTTTCAAGAAAAATTAAGACTTATTTACTATGTAGAAATAAAAAAGAACAAACAAATAAGATGTTAAAAAAAACGTTTATTAAATAATGTGTATATATAGTACAGGCAGACAGAAATACACAAAAAAGTGTGGGACAACCACTAACCAAAATCAAAGATATCCTTGTCATACACCATGTTACACAGTCCAACTAAAACAAGTCAACAAAGTGGACGGGTTTAAACCTGTCACACATTTATTTCCATCTTATCAAACTACTTTAAATTTGGTAGTCATCATATTTCGTATTGCCTACAAGTAGGGTTGCCAGACGTCCAAAGCTGATTGTAACTTGCATAAAATACATAATGCTATTAAAAGGGTGTAACTGTCTAAAGTATGATATAGAGGCAATCATCATAAACATTTAAGAGTTTAGCTCTTCCAATAAATAGACCTCCGAACTAAAGGAATTTTTCAACTGGTTGGAGTCTGATTGGTCTGAATTGTTTCGCCATGTACCCAACCGATGGCTATCTTTATTGCCAACAATAGAAATATTGTTGTCTCTTTTTTTAGCCCTTTAAAGCTTATTTTTTAAGCCGACAGAGAGTGCCATTCACTTTAAAAATGTTTTTTGATGATGAGCTTGGAGAAGTCAATCTAGGATTTGTAATGAACATTTGCACTAATATTCAGCCAGTATTAAAAAAAAACTTGAATCAAATGAAGTAATAATTATTGAGTTATACACAATCACGAGTAATATTCTACAAATGCTACGTGAGAAAAAGGCTGAAACATTTTATAAATTTTCGGCTCGGCAACTGATACAGAAATGCGATAATGAATCAGCAGTTAAACGATTCGAGATTGATACTCAAAAATTTCTCGAAGCAGCAATCAATTATTTAGAGAAATGGTTCGACTTCGAGTATAGAAAATTCCAAGTCATAAGATGCTTATATTTGAAGAAAGTCCCAAAATTTTAAGAGTTTGTGGAACTCGTTCAACTCTTTCAAATTGAAGTGACTGGTGATCTACTTTTCAAAGAATTCATCTTTTTAAAAAAATTCATTGTAGAACTGAACGACAGCGATATGTCGTTATATTTAGATCAACGATGGGTGCTTTTCAAAACCTTGGAAGTTGGCTAATGTTAGTCCAATATTTAAAGGAGGTGATAAATATTGTCCAGGCAATTGTAGGCCAGTTAGTCTTATATCAGTAGTTGGAAAGTGTGATTAAAGATGCATTGCAGAGTCACTTAAAGCAGTTTGATATAATGTCAAAGAGCCAGCACGGTTTCACTAAGGGAAAGGCTTGTTTAACAAATCTTCTGACATTATTTGAGGATGTTACTGCAAGAATTGATGAAAGAAACACTGTGGATTTGGTTTACCTTGATTTTTAGAAATCATTTGATAAGGTGCCTCACAAAAAGACTTGTTACAAAAATTAAATCTGTGGGTGTGGGGGAAATGTTATTACATTTGATAGAAGAATGGCTGGAGAAGTAGATATAAATGTGCTGCTTTCTCTGCTGTTTGTGATTTATATTAATTATATCAACTTTGGAATGCCTAACAAGTTTGCAGATGACATTAAGATTTTTGGTGTGGCTAACTGTATCAAAGATGCTACAGGGAGATTTAGATCATTTGATGCATTGGGCCAGTACATGGCAGATTATGTTTAACTATCCAAAATTATTGTTACAATTTAACTTGGAATACACTAAATACTGTGGTTGAAGAAAAATATCTTGGTGTTGATACTGAAAATTCATTTAAGTCATCTAAACAGTGTATTGTAGCTAGCAATAGGGCTAATAGGATTTTGGGTAGCATCTATAGAAATATTGAATACAAGACAAGGGATACTATTATTTCACTGTATATATCACTTGTAAGGCCTCATTTAGGGTACTATGTACAGTTTTACATTGAATTGTTGAAGAAGGTTAAGAGAAGAGCCACTAGGATAATACCTGAGATGGTGGGATTGTCTTATAAAAAGAGACTAAAATCTCTAAACTTGTTTTATCTGGAGAGGAGAAGGGTCAGAGGGGATTTGATTGAAGTGTTTAAGATTATTGAGGGTATTAATAATATAGATCCATCAAACTTTTGTGTTTAGCAGCATAAAAAATAGGACAAGGGGTCATAAATTCAAATTTTGGCAGCATAAGAGTCATCTGCAGTTTAGACAGTATTACTTTTTAAACAGGGTAGTTGGCTTTTAAAATGAGTTGCCTTCAAAGGTGGTGGAGACAAAAAATTTATCTGAGTGCAAGAAAAGATTGGATGAATACATGAGTAATAAGGGGTGGTTATAGTTGGAAGGGACATCCTTGATGAGCTAATAAGCTTCTTTTTGTCCCTTTAAAATTCTATAAAACTAGAGCATCTCTCTTAGAGTACATGCATTGCCTACATCACATTTGGTTATTTCATTAACAAAAATATGGAGGACATATGTCTCAGGTGTTACAAAAACCTGAAACACAGTTGAAGTTGCTGAAGAGCTTACATTGTGTGGTCTCCAAGTGGCTCAGCGATAAGTCTGAAGGCTTAGAATGCTCAAAACCAGGCTTCAATACCCATGTTGAGCATGGCATAATTGGAAGCATTAATTTACATTAAATTATTTTCATGACAATTGATATAATAAAAACTTTCATTATTGAAATATTCTAAAATTGTAATAATCAAAAACACCAATTTTGATTAGCTTAACTGATACTAATTCATGCAATTGCTGTTCATAGGTAATTGATTAATCAATTAAATTTCCTAACTCTAAATATCACATATTAAAATTAAAATGTCCCATTTACCACTCAGATTATTCACCCAACTTCAAACCTTGCTACCAGATTACATTTATTTTACACACTTGCTTTTTTACAAAATTAAAAATGAACATTCTTCAACTAAAATTAACCATCATTAGTTTTACCTGCTTAAAGTATAGCTTTAGGCTAGATGTTTACTGTTACGTCTCCGTTCGTTAGTTGATTTTCCGCAACTTCGTTCCCACGAAACTTTAGCGACACAAGTCCTTTCTTAATAAAACTGGTTTATTCTTTCTGAACATAACTTTACAGATACACTTATTTTCAACAGTCGCGCTATAACAACGAACGTACTCAACTTCAACAATACTCTCTGACTGCAGTTCAGTTACTCGCTACTGTTTCCGTCACGTTGTGACCGTCTTATATATATACAAGACTAACACATTCTTGAAGGAACAGGATATTTCTAGAAAACTTGGCGTGACACTAGTCACGTGACCTCGCTGACGCAACATTACTTTTTAATGCACTGAGGGAACAATTTGGAAAAAGTTTCTTTTGTTACTTGGATACATTTCTGATTGATGTCCTTTCAAAATCCAAAGCAAAGGAGTTAGTGAAAAATAATATAAATTTCATCTTCTCTCTGCATCATTTATGTAAGATTTTTCATCTTTTCTCTACAGATACACTTGACAAGAAACATATTTTAAAATAATGCCAACTTTGCTTTAAATCAAGTTCAAACTACCTTGTTTGCAACTTGACGAACTTTTATTGGATTTTACTCAAATAACTGATGTATCACTCTTTCCACTTCAAAATGTAGTCATATATGACTGAAAAATGTGCTAATTAAGACTAGGGGTTCAGACAAGACAAAACATTTTTAACTAGGGTGAACTCCAGATAAAAGAAAAAAAAAACAACACACAACAATAGTTATTCTTTTAAATTTTAGGTAATTCCTAAGAATGTTTTAAAGGATTATTCCTGTATAAGGTATATCTTAAGAATGTTTTAGTAGGTTTTAAAGGATTATTCCTGTATGAGGTAAATCCTTAGAATGTTTTAGTAGGCTTTAGAAGATTATTCCTGTATAATTTATTAGTTACATGTGATAATTATGTTTTATAAAATTAGGGAAATCCATCAACCCAAGTAATTTTGGAAGGTAAAGGTGGACCTTTCTTCAGTAGCAGCAACAAGAAAGGCCCATCTCCTGAAAGTGTTTGGTTTTGGATTTCTTTAATGGCAATATTTTGATTTATTATGGACCCTGGGTGTATCCCAAATATCTGGAATATTAATCTAATCAGATCAATGACAATATGCATATTCAAAGATCTCAATAAGGAGTTATGTTGAAATTGGTTTGCATGTCACACATGTTACAGTTATCAGCAGAACAACACACAACAGCAACATGATAACCAACTCAACTTTATTTCAATCAGGAAGACATTAACTTTATTACAGATAAAACCATACATGATCAAATGCTTATTTTCAAACAATATCCATAATTTTGATATACATATCTTATTTAAATATTATGTTTAGATATATATGTGCATTTCTACAGCCAAGTTTGAAGGCACAATAATAATATTCTATTCGACATATGGCAGTTAAATATCAATTAGATACAATGTAATAGTTCAATCATTTTTTTGTTTCAAATAAGATTGGTTTAATTGACAAAAGAAACTACATTACATTCTTTCTTTAGGTTCAAATATAGTTTAAAGAACAAATTCAGAGAATGTTTTTGAAATAAAAGCATTTAATGGTCTTTCTCAAGAATTTCTTAATATTGAAAGTGTTGAAGTGCAAACTAACAATAACTCAATATAAAGTACTATGATTATTCATTCGGTGACATTTTTCAGACAACAACATTATTGGTTTTCTAGTAAAAAAAAATCTTTAAAAGCACATTATAAATGTAAGTAATTAATAACTCTTGATAAAAACAATTATTTTCCTACAACCATTTTTGACAGTACTTAGGTTTAATAGTCAAAATCCATTTTCTAAAGTGAGTGCATGTTTCACCACTGACATTTAATGAACGCGAAGAAGTGTCAAAACAAAGTACTTAGATATTAAACAGATTCCCATTACACAAATCTTAAAGCAAGTAATGATCACAGTACTATTTACCCCTTGCAGACAAAATTACAAACTATTACTAGATCAGAAAATTGATTTTATATCTTTTAAACACCATACAAAATATCTAGTTTCACTCTCAGTACACATTATATCAAATACATAATTTTGATGGAAGGTTTTACATATTAAATAAACTGACCAATAGGAAGTGCTCTTACAGATTAAAAATTGTTTAACACACAAAGATTGTCAGTAGGTTTTTCTCACCTTAATACTATTTAAAAATTAATAGTAAGTATTCCAGTGAAAACCTCTGCTAATATTACAGCCTGAAATAAGAAAGAAAGAAAGAAAAAAAAGCAAAAGGTACTTTTATGTTTCAGTTTGGCAAACAATTAGAACACAATGTTCAATTGAAAATTAAATGTATTTCACATTGGATAATATTTCTAATAAGGTTTAAGTTTTTAGTATGATTGCATCAAATGACTGAGTTGTCATAGGAAGACATGATCAATACACCAACTGCATTCCACAGTTAGATATTTCCTGTACAGAGTTATATAATTACATATACACTAGTTCAGGTTGTCACCCCAACACTAGTTTCTGTTTAACATCCAACTAATTTACTATTACTTATGAAAATTGTAGAAACCAAGTAAGAGAACTGGTCCTCCTTGATGTTTGGTAAACTCAGTATTTATAGTAGTTTGTGGTCTTAGGATTTCAAGCAAAAGTTCAAAGACTTAACCATTCTAGATATTCCATTCATTTTATATACACAAATAAGGTCAGTTACTTATCACCAAAGATCCCCCTAGATTTTCAAACTTGTGTTAAAATTTCAGAATCCATAGATGCATAAAAAATTATATAGTTTCAAGTAAGGATTAAACATAGAAGTTTTAGGGAAAGTTAAAAAAGAATAATATTGAGTCTTACTAAATATCTCATTGTAAAATGTAAGTCACAACTCTTAGGATTCTTAACTCTTAACATTTTTTTTCAGTAATATGCTAACATATACATTAAATTGCAAATTTCTTTATAAGCTCTGGCTTTTGTATAGGTAACTGTTTATTGACCAGAAAGTTTCCGATAACTTTTAATCATTTAATGAATACTTTTACAACAAAACCTAACCCAATTCATTCACTGTATTAATATATTGAAATATTAATAAAATAACTTTTAATTGTATATAAAGAGTAAATAATCATGAAATGTAATAGAACAGAATCAACTAAAATTACTTAACTCAGTAAAATACATTAGCTTTTTTTTTTTAGAAAAAAATAAGTCTTCACTATAAACATTGAGAATTGCTGGTCCTATACTTTATTACTGAAATTTCTTTAAACTGCTTTTGGCCAAAAGATTATGCATCTTGAAACATTATATTTTCCAAATTTAACCACATTCTTGAACAGCACCTTATGGTGTATTATGATAAACTTTATTCAGTAAAATACTGCTATATACAAAGGAAAAAACAAGTCATTTTCGCAAGGTATCTGGTTTCTCTAGTTTCATATTTATGGATGAAACTTTTGATGACTTTAGGGCAAAGGGTTTCCTTCAGGAGTGGCTGGAGTGAAGCTTCCTGAAGTGGGATTTTCTTTTTCGTTCAGAGCTTCTTCAAAGTTGTCTGCACCAGTACTACGTGAACCAGGAATTTTATTCTGTTTATAAATTAAGTGGAGAAAATGTTAGATAAACAGTTAATAAAATCATGGTTATCAGAAATTTTTAATATATAGATATCCAATCTCAACATTAACCCTATACCAACCTTGGAATTGTGAAATATACATACTATAACTGTATAATGAATGTAACCGTATGCTGCTAACAGTGGGCGAGAATGTAACAGTATGCTGCTAACAGTGGGTGAGAATGTAACCATACGCTGCTAACAACAAAAACTTAATGAAGGCTGCTGTTTTAACCATATAATTACTGATGGGGCATGAATCACGCAAAAAAATTTAAATAAAAATATCATTAATATTGGAATCAATCCTATTAATTACTGCTGGGTTCACTTAATTTCATTGATAAGTTAATTACACAGAGTGTAGAATTACTCAATATGATGCAGTATATGGATCCCCACCAGTTATAAATAGTATAAACACAAGCTAGTAATTTGATGATTACGTATATGTTCTTCAAGCCTGAAACACAAGAGAAATTCCTAGTACCTGGTTGGAGTATCTTTACACAAGTATCTAAATACGCAAGAACTGAATATCAGTAAGATATCATGAACCACTACAAAGGTATGTATTTCACCGATTTTACTTGGTACTAAATATTCTAATCCTTTTAAATTGTAGACTGAACTACAGCTTAACTTTTTTCATGCATTGCTTTAAATAATTTTCCATAATTTGTTTTTACATTAAAACTGTATATCAAATCCCTTGCTAAGTATAAATATCTTTACAATTTTAGTCTGACATCATCACCAATGTGAACAAACAGTACAATAATGTTCAACTATACAGATGCCTCTTTAATACATATTTTAAAATTTCAAATGAACTTTAAATTAAAACAGTCAGTCCAGTTTCCAATAACTCTTTCTGCAGTAATCCTTGAAATTTTCTTTCAACATAAATTTATTGATATTTCTTCTGTTTCATAATTACTAGATAAATTTCAAAACCTACAGTTTCTTCTTCTATTTTTCTTAGTGCATTGTATGACATAAATCAAATCTTTGCTAAACAATGTATTCTGAATGTTTACATTTTTGTAAGGCACAATTGAATAGCATTTCGTAAGTTCAAAAGAAACTGTCATCGTAAAATTTGCACATGCACAAAACATTGTTTTTCATAAACAAACCTATACTGACCTTAACACTTTCATAAGCTGTGCCAACCTTTTCTTCGAAAGATCTAAATGTCTGCGAGTTCCTAGAGTGATTGAATATATATAGATATGAAAATTTATTACCAATCCAACTAACTGGTAGCTCTGTCTAAGGCCTAAAGAAGAGTCATTAATCATGACAAAAAAAGGTAAAAAAAAAGATTATACAGAATTAATGCTTTCAAACAACAATAAACCTGTAACTTCACCAATGATCCATGTATGTTTATAAAAATTCTAACAAATCAAATTCACTGATGGAATTTTCATAGGAAAAGTTATTCCTACTCATTATTGAAAAAAAACAAGTCATCCATTACAAAAAATAGTTCGTTTCTCAAGGAAATATATTGGATTATTTTATAAATGGAAAATATACTAGGTTCTGACTTTTATAAGCAATTGTTTTAAAACAGTTAATAAATTTATTAGACATTTAACAGATATAATCAGGTTACCCAAGAGTTAAAAACATTATTTCAGTTGAACATTTCCAGAATACAATTAGTTATACAGGGTGATCGTAAAGAAAACTCCATATATAAAATTATTATATCTTAAAAACTACTTGGCATCGAAGAACTAACCAGTATCTGAAGCATCTTGAACATCATATAGTTTATTCAGGAATGTAGAACAGATTGGAAGGTAAACACGGAGTAAAAAAAAATAAGATGCAATATTTATTCTTAACATATGGGCTAACGATGTAGGGAAAAGTACGTCCAAATAGCTGATTCATAAGAACAGGGGGCTAATAAAGGCATTTAAAGAAAAGGGATATAATTTTATCAGGTATTTTTCTGCATCTTAACTGTGGGAATGAGATTCTAGATCACTAAGCAGAATGCTAGACTTAGATTAATATATAAAGATGAGCAGATTGGATGGATGACTTGTGGGATCAGTTTGATGGGAAAAAGAAGCTTTCTAGGACAGGGGCTATTAACTCAGTTGTAAAAGCAGCCTTAAACTAGGGCTAGACATTGGTAAAGGTCACGATAAATTTAATGCAGACAAAATAAGATGTATAGAAAATCATTATGTAGCAGAAAAATACAGATATAATTTTAAGAGTAGGCTAAATTGTTACTTTTTAATACTAGAAGTTTCATAAATAAATGACTCTAAAGCACTTGTTAGAACAGAGGATAACTGTTATTTGGTTAGATGTAGACAGAAATGTTTTTTTTTAAATACAGATTTTTAAGTTGTTCAGTAGGAGTACAGAACTAAAAAGGGAGTATTGGATATATATATACGTCAAATGTGGGTTACATTTTGTTAAAGTTGAGAACATCAGAGAGAAAAGCAAGGAGCTTGAATCTATTTGGGTTTCTATTAGTGGATATAAGGTTAGAAAGCTTTCAGTTGGAATTTGTTAGGGACTACCAGATGAGATTGACAACATTAATGAAAAATGTTAAGAGTGAGATTAAGATTATAGCTGTTAATTATGAAGGATTTTAAGGTCAAGCATATAAATTGGAAAATTTTTGAGTTGAACTATGAAGAAGATTGGTTTATAGAAACCATTCTGGACGATTTTCTTCATCTACTAGGAATGATGCCATTGGTAAAACCTCATCCACATACATATCAAGCTGTTGTAAGTTTCAGTGCTGCAGTCTTTAATTAGATCTTAAAAATAAATTATCATCTACACAATATTTTTACAACCAGATTTTTTCTGAAGACAAATTTAAACTGACGTCTCAGTCAGAGAAGTCTTTGCTCTACCTACACAAAGTCATCTTATTTTCATTTTTAACTAAGTTACATCAAAAGCTGTCACTCGCTTCTGTTTCTGCTGCAAAGATTCAAGAATAAAAAAATAAAAGCAAAAATTAACTTTTTGAAGACAGAGAAAAAGAAAATGTTAACAGTTTCTCATTATTTATGAAAAACATCATTTATACAGAATACAGCGTATCTATTTTTACTGACATGAGTACCTGCAGAGTTCCTTTATATAGAATTCAACGTATCTATTCTTACTGACACGAGTACTTGTAGAGAGTTGATCATAAATTATCTTAATAAAAACACAAAAGCAAATACATAAATGTTAGTGTGTATGTACAAAATGCGTTGTTTTAAAATCAAGTCATGTTGAAACCAAAGTCAGGAAAATTAAGAATGATCACAAAAAACTAGAAATCACGGTAGCACTGAGAGTATATCATAAACCGACCTTTCTTCACCACTTACTTTACTTCTCCAAGTTTCTTCGTTACACTGGCCCCCAGGTTTCCCAAAACATTGGTAGTTTTTTCTCCAGCAGTTTTCAAGGTTTGGCTGGTCCGCTGGTAGCTGAAAGATAAAAAAACATAACTATCATTAACAATGAGAAACTAACTCTAATTTTATTATATCACTTTAAATGGTTTATGTGCATTGTGCTAATAACATTATGCTAATATTCAGACAATAAAATATTTGAAATTAGAAAAACTGAATGACTATTATGAGCATGCTCTAAAATGATCAATTCAAAACACACAAATATTTAATGAAACAACAAACTTTAACCCTCAGCACGATAATGGACTCAATTTAACACTTCCACATCACTGTCTTTCACAAGTTTTAATTCTAGATATGCTCTGCAGGTTTATTAGTGTTTTTTAAACAATTTTTAACATACAAATAATTTGTTATCTATAGTTGAAAATCTAACTTTTTTCTTTTTTTCAATTCACTGAAAATTACTTTGACTTGCCATCTTGGAAGTCATGTTTTTTTAGTGTTGTTTTAAAGACTTAACACTTTCTAGGCTTGAAATACTTAGTTAAATTGTACAAGCTTATTAAATATTACCTGGTTTTTGCTATAAAACATGAAATAATTTTCAAGTTGTGAAATGAGATGTTTTGAAAAAACAACAACAAACATTAACTACTTCCTTTCATCTAAGAATTTCAATTTTAATTATCCATTCATTTTCAACGACGTTGAAATTCATTAATCTAATAATCTAGAAATTTCATGCAGAATGTAGAAAATGAGAATTGATATAAATGTCAGTTAGTGAGTTAGTTAAAAAAAAATGAAGCCTTGAGTTAATTAATGATTGTGTTACGGCAATTAGGAAGTAAATTATTTCATCTGGGATTCAGTTAGACAGTGAAGGTTACTGCCTCTGTGAGTGAATTTGTGCAAGTAAGTTTATTTGTGAGTGAGGCTTGGTGGAATACTTAACATCTGTGCAATCAGGGCAACACCCCAATGGGCTCCTCATATTGCAGGCCCCCAAAGTAATGCAAAAAAAAACTTTCTCAAAATTTTGTCAAGTTACATTTGATGTTTGCTTGATCAAGATGAATTCATATCTAACAAATACAGTTTCTTTACAACAAATAATAAGTTCATTTATTTTTGTGCATTATTTGAATATGATAAAATTACGAATAATATTCAAAATAAGAATTTCAGTCAACGGAATATTTTCCATAGTCTGCCTACTTGCTAAACCTAGCTTAGCTTACATGATGTTTTGTCAAATAATTCAATTTCTGTACTTTTAAGATGGATATATTTTAACATATTTGCATTAATCAAAAGAATATCTAAAGAGACCACAAAAAAATTCCCAAACTCATGGTTTGTTCCTATATGAAACAATTGCTTAAATTTATGGTTTTATATTACGATTATTATTTCACTCTTTGGGTAATGTAAACACGTGGAAACCAGTACAAACATACTACAGTATGTGATGTTATTTAAAATTTTATTTTGATTTTTTTCTTTCACTTTTCCAAGGGAAGACCCACTTTTAAAAATTTTTTTTTCTACTATGAACAACATGGATAATGGAGCTGGTCCCATCAAAATGTTAAAAATCAAAGCTATCTTTGAATGTCAAGAAAAATTCATTTTAGACTAAAATACATGGAGGAGTTATTTTTAATTATATACCTGCTGAAAAGAAACAATTTTCATTTCTAACAGGAATCAATTACTATAAATGATAACACTCCTTTCCCTTACAAACTGAAACTGGTGTGATAATAAGCATTTCTAACAAGAATCAATTACTATAAATGATAACACTACTTTCCCTTACAAACTGAAACTGGTGTGATAATAAGCATTTCTAACAAAAATCAATTACTATAAATGATAACACTACTTTCCCTTACAAACTGAAACTGGTGTGATAATAAGAATTTAATTACTATAAATGATAACACTACTTTCCCTTACAAACTGAAACTGGTGTGATAATAAGAATTTAATTACAACATGATTACAGAATACAGTTTCTAAATTCTTTATTCCACACATTTATGATGTCACCAAATTACATATGCATATCACATTTCATGGTTTACTCTGTGAGCCTTCATTTTTTAAAGCTTGTCAGATATATATAGCTGTAAATGATTCTTGGGGTGCTATTGTTTGCAACTAAAGTCCTGTTGAGAACACTCAATATCTCCTGAATAAATGCAAATTATAGATAAGTTTCATAAGCTTTAGTTTTGAAAACATTTCAGTTATGGCAACACAAAAGAGACAGTGAAGAAGACCCACAATGCAATAAACAGACCTAGATAAATGAAGCTGTGGAAAGTATGCTGCTATAAGAGATCATAGGCCATCACAGGGGTTTTAGTATTGCAAATATGATCAACTGGAACCCTTCCGAAACAACTTCCTCTCCACTCAGTATTTAACATATGTTAAAAATAAAACAGCAAGATAGCAAAACATTTAATAGCTGTGCCATTAACAGGTGCTTACAATTCTTGTGCTTTTGACTGGCCTTTTCACATCAAATACAAGATTTGCAACTCATCATGCTAATTATGGATTTTTTTTCCCTCAATGAAAGAAATTAAAACATTGAGAACATATACTGGTACATCCACAACCTTGTTTTAATATATTTAAATATAAAGAAATTGTTTATTATAAAAGTCTTTCAAATGAAAAAATACTACTTAAAGAAAATTACAGAATTTGTATTCTTGGAAAAGCATGATTATTGACTTAATTTCAAAAACAAAATGCGGGAAATTTGAGTGTATAAAAGATTGTTGCAAGTTACTGTGCTTTAGCCTAATATCCCTAAAATTAACTCCTAAACACGAGCTGAACATTTTAATGAAAACCAAAATATTCTTTCATCAAGACAATATATTAATAATATTTAGCATCATACATAGTTTTAAGTTTATTGCTACAGAACAATAGGAGACTATTCATTAAAACTGAAATTAATTTAAAATCATGTTATGCAAATAAAATGAGTGATGTACAATGATTATGATCAAATGAAATAAATACTTGTCTATAGACAAAAATCAACCTCTCTCTTGTTATAGTGATCTTACTATTATTTATTTTCATGTCTTTAAATGTTAAGAAAATGCCAGAAGGTTACAAAAATAAAGAAGTTGCATTTAACAAAATCAATAATATTTACAAAAACAAGCACAATATTCCGTTTCATTTGTAGACACACAGCTTTCACAAGTTTATGTCTATTTGAAGTTATTTGTTAACATTTTACTAACTTGAAAATGTATTTCAGGTGTATACTTACCTCTCTACACTACTTCCCCACTTTCGGTGCATTTTCTTTGTCTCGTCAAGAATAAGCCAATGATTATAGTATTTTGGCACTTGTGTATAAAGTTTAAATCATAAATAATATTCAACATTAAACTGGTACACAATTAAAAAGCATTTTATTTAGGCCTATCTATGGCCTTCAAAAAGTTGACGACTCTACATGTTTTGCTGTTACATCATCGTCTTCAGGAGTCCCGAGGACTACGTTGTAACGTCGAAACATGTAGAGTCTTCAACTTTTTGAAGGCCATAGATAGGCCTAAATAAAT
>NW_013667044.1:235002-236546 GCF_000517525.1 Limulus polyphemus
ATTTATTTAGGCCTATCTATGGCCTTCAAAAAGTTGACGACTCTACATGTTTTGCTGTTACATCATCGTCTTCAGGAGTCCCGAGGACTACGTTGTAACATGTAGTCGTCAACTTTTTGAAGGCCATAGATAGGCCTAAATAAATGTTTTTTAATTGTGTACTAGTTTAACGTTGAATATTATTTATGATTTTAATAAGCCAATGATCGTATGCTAGTGCTCACAGGGATTACTGCACATCGAGGTTGTTTCAGCCTCCTACTGACAGAGGGCTATAGAATTATGATGATTACATCATAGGCTTGTGTAATACAGTACACATAGACATATGTAGTGGTGGGAGTTTAAGACTTGTATTATGTGTAGGAAATTCCACTGCAATAGTGTGCGAAATTATAGCTCTTAGTGGTGCTGAGAGGTAGGTAACATTTCTGAGTAAGTTTTTTTTTTCCTGAACATTGAAACTCCCCATCTAAAACTCCTGCCAATGATCATTCAAGAATGTATACTGATAGTAAATTAGTGACCTTAATAATAATAATACTAATTAATTGATTAATTAACAGTGCAACAAATTTGTGGTAACTAAACAAAATCAGTAATTTATACAAGTGGAATTCAGTGAGCAGGATCTGATAAAAAATTTACTGGACAATCTTTTTAACTTACACGTCTGTTTCTTGAATGTTCTTGATACCTTGTTCCATATCATCCTTAAATTCTTTCCACACAGTAATTCCAAGTTTATGTTTCAAGTCCTGGGCATACCTAACTTTGGAAGCCAAAACTTGCCGAAGTGTGATGATTTCTTCTTCCGTCTGTTTGCAAAAAAATATTTTAATGAAACTGAGGAGTTCAATCTTCACGTGTAAACTCAGTTGATTACTACACAAAGTACTTTTGCTTCTAGGACAATACCACATAAACTTAAGTGACAGCTCTTATTAATACCAGTATTATGTAAACCATATTAAATTATTAATACCAGTATTATGTAAACCATATCAAATTATCAATACTAGTATTATGTAAACCATATCAAATTATCAATACTTGTATGTAGTATGTCAATTGACAATTTTAATTAGCATAAAAATTAATAATTTTTTTCCCATGTTTACATCAAAAACAATAAAATACACATTATACCTTAGCTAGTTCCTCCTTCCACTCTTCCTCTAGCTTGGCTCTGTGTTCTGGAGCCACGTTAGATAGGTCATGAATTCCACTGTCTGGAGTTGCATCATACTCCTTTGTTTCCTTTGATGCATCATAATAAGTTTCTGAAAACAAAGTTTTTACTTGTTAAACTCAACTAAATTTCAACCTGATATAAGTAAGCAGAACTATTATAAACCAACTAGAATTGAAACAAGGCATTGCATCACCTCGGAATGAGTATCCATCGAGAGCATGATACCAACTTGAATGGGCACATACAAAAAAGAAAAACTTTTTAATTAAGATTCCATTTCTTTTGCAGTTTGGATTACTGTGTGTGTGTGTGTGTGTGTGTGTGTGTGTGTGTATATCACATAATGTAT
>NW_013667044.1:236915-240808 GCF_000517525.1 Limulus polyphemus
AGGTCTTTTGCAGTTTGGATTACTGTGTGTGTGTGTGTGTGTGTGTGTGTGTGTGTGTATATCACATAATGTATGAAATGGAGATAAAATTGAAGGTAACCACATGGATAAAACTGGAGTTTTGCACATTTTATACACATAAATATAAACAAAATGCAATCAGGTGAGGACATGTAATCACACCTGCTATAAATATCTAGTTGTAGCACTGATCATTTATCACAAAGATACTTAATGATTATCTAAGTGATAATAACAAGTCCTGTACTTTTACTGTCTACGTATTAGTTAGAACTTCTATCTTTGTAGCAGGTTCAGCATATATCTCTACCTACCAGTAATCTTTATCTAACAAATAATATTTCATCATACGTAAATAATTAAAATTGGCACTTTCAAACATCCTAGCTGCTTATATCAATACTATCATTGTGTACAACTCAGCATTTGCATGGGAAATATTTATCTGCATAGTTGACACCCCATGTACTTGTACGATTTTACCATCAAATTAATACTCTAAGATAAATACAGTAACTTCTAATAATTTAATTTACTCTTTATAAAATGTTCATTTTGTTATTTACTTTACATTTGTTAAACAAGAATCTGTTATATCTTGAACTGTAGTTAATTATTTTCCCTTTCAGCAGTTTTGTCCTTGACAAATTTTGATATCTTAGGTAAAACATCCTAGCAAATCTTGAAAGGTTTCATTGAAATGCTTTCTCAACATCCGTGTTAAATGTGTTTCAAACTTAAATTTTTTAAAACATATTACAAATACTTATTATAATACAGTATCTCCATACAAGAATTAAAACTTGACTTTCCCATCCTTCTAATCTGAAAAGGTATGTAACCCTTTCACCTGAGATGTGTTGAGTCAATAAACTAGCACACAAAAGAATAATAATTTTTCTCACTGCTAGCTAAACTTTGTCGAAACATTGTACATTTGCTGTTATGTTAAACTTATGTTAAAGTCTTTCTTCATTACCCATTCAAGCCATCTCCAAGCATTAATAGTTTAAGTTGTTCCCATTGAATCCAATACGAGCTTCTACAGACATCCTGCTTTCAAGCCTATTCAAGTGCAATCCATTGCTTGGGAACTGTTCTATCATGCCCTTATAAGGTACCTGTTCCATGGATCTTAATTTACCTTGTTATTCACACTTACCCCTGCTAGTTTCTGATTTATCCTTGCTTTCTTGTAAAAACTTTTTGCCCTCACCTGATCCAGTGAAAACCCCTAAAAAGAGCTGCTTAACAATGTATATTCTTAAAGCCCATCACAAGCTCCTTGAACATAACCTAGCTAATAATCAATTTGACCTGTACATTTGGGCCAACAAATGTAGAAACTGAGCTTATTTGTACCAGTAGGAATGTTAGAAGTACAGCGTTGATCTGTAGCCATAAAAAGAACTCTTCCAGTATGAAGTTATTTTCATGAAGTGTCATGCAGACTTTCCTTTTTGTCTTTTCAGCAAATTTGAAATTCAGTAAAATGTGTTTAATCTTGCCTTTTGTTAGTTTGATATAAACACTATTACATCTTACAATGTAAAAAAAATGACTGCTTTCTGGGAATACTGGCAAAAAAGGGTCTAATCTTGGTTTGCAAGAAAGTTATCTTAGAAATTACAGCTATGCTTTAATAAATGCATTTATCTAAAATTCAGTATGGTAGTATTAAGATATTTTAAAATAAAATTGAGAAATATTGAAATGTGAAATTTTATGATCCTAATTATTTACGCTAATGTCCTCTGTAAGCCACTTTCAAACCAGTATCACAGGTTTACTTCGGCCTTTGGCAAGCACTTGCCTTTTTATGGGTAACATTCTTGATAAATATAAAACTTTTGGTGTTAACTATAGTTTTTCTAAACTCCCAATTTTCAAAGAAATAAACTTATGTGATAAAACTTGAAATTATTTTATTAATTCTGATTTTCTAAATAACTGAATTGAGCATAATTTCTCAAAAACAATTCAATATATAAATGTTTCAAAATTTGCAAGTACATGTAGTACAATTATTTTATCTCAACATTACATGTGTAAAGTACCATACATCATTCTTCAGGGTTTTCAAAGAACAAGATCAAAGTACTAAAATGGAAAACTTGATGGATTCTTCTGACTCACACATATATCAAGGTTACAGGTGCAAGCAAGTAATAAATTTTTAAGAACACGTCAAAACTTGGTGAAAACTGAAACACCTGTTTCATGAAAATGTTTTTACACATACATGTTTAACGATCAGCTAACTTACTGCAGGTAATACTTTTATATTGTGTATTGCTTGTATAAATAGTTAATCTGTTTAGTTTGAAACTCGCAACATGGAATTCAGTGACATACATCATACACACTGTAGATAAACAATACGTTTGGAAACTCACTCCCATTAACTACTATTTTACAAATTAATAGAGTTCTGTGATTTCCTTGCCATTATATGATTCCGTAGGGAAAATAACGTATTCTTTATTAAAAATGAATTAATTTTATGTGCCGAAAGTTTTCTGCTAAGAACTTATTGCAACAGTAAGTTCAGGGTTTAAACTGTATAATAACACTGGATTAATTTTATTGAAAAATTACTTTCATTATTGTTAACATATAAGCAATTTTTCACATTATGTCTTGTATAAATGAAAAATTAAGAGGCGTAACTTCAGGTTTTAATGTTTTGAAAGGTGCAGTAAAAAAAAAAAATAGGGAAAGGAGTGGTTGCATTAGGTTTTGTCTATGTGTTGATCATACAAGTATGATTATGTGCAACACCACGACTTTGGCTTGACTGTGATAGCTGTCAAAATGAGGTCACCCTGAACCATATATCATGTGGGATTTACATTTTCTAGTGTGCCTTATGATCAATTTATTTGCATGTTTTTAGAAAAGTTGATGACAAAACGTACTGGTGAGTTTTTGCTAACTTCATTACAATTTGTCCCAAAGGGCATCTAAATTTATTGTTCACTCATTTGAATACTGACCCCATATTTTTAACTTTTTTATGTTGAAGTGACTAAGGAAGCAAATTTTCTTCTTAGTATTTCTAATAAAGTTACAGTAACAAGGATAAATCAACAAAAACAATATCATTAAAAGAAACATTCTTGGACTATATGCAACACTAACTTTATAGAAATTTACAGGTTAAAACTGGACCTTTTAAAAATTTCATGTGAACACAGAAATGGTTGATATAAAGCTGACTTAAGTGTTATGTTTTTTTTAAGTTCAAGTTAAAAATATTTTATAACCTGTCCAATTTATTACTGATGTTACTTAATCATACATTTAAAGTCAATAAAACCTTGAGCAATATGTTTATGGAATTATTGAATAACATGTTGGAAATGAAATATTAAGGCTGGTGTTCAATAAACTTTCTGCAATGTGGTTTCTACAAAGTTTTTCACTCTACAAACTTATTACTTAGTTTCTGCTGCTTGTATAAAAGAATAACTGATGTTATGAAAAAACAGGAGGACTAAGATATGATTATTAGTTACATCTTACTTTTCTGCTGTGGTGGACAGAGCAAGTAAAATTCTGGGATCTAAATATATTTTGGATGTAAGTGCGAGTTAGAATGTTTTTGAAACATATATTATGATCATAATAAAAGCTAATTTCCAATTTAAAATATTTGCAGTTTGGGGCCCTAACTATCCAAGAAAAAGATATGTTGGATAAACTACAGATGGTTACTGAATGTATAATATTTGGTAAAGAAATTTGAACTATGAAGAAATACATTAAAGACTTGAACTTTTCTTTCAAGACAGACAAACCAGAGAAAACTAAGTTCATGTTTCAAACTGTCAGGGAGTTTTAATAACCTTCCTGTATATGATATATATATT
>NW_013667044.1:240866-247817 GCF_000517525.1 Limulus polyphemus
CGAGGAAGGTGATACACAGGAACGTTTTGTCGGTTATGATTCTTCAAGTGGGCATACAGGAAAATTAATTGCTGAAGTTGTCGTAGAATAATTAAATAAGATGGGAATCGACATTCTCTCACAACATTCGTCGGCTGTGACATAAGGGCGGCATCCACTTGGCCAGCAAAGAACGTTACAGTTGTTAACCCTTAACACGGATGTACTTCAACATTCCCTTGGGCAAAATATTATCAGCTTTAGAGAACAAAGACACAAAGATAACTAGAACAAGGCAACTTCAACGGATTTTTGGACCATGTGTTTATGCCAAAACTGCATAGAAATTGACTAAACGAAAATGTTTAAAAATTCTTATATTACTGAAAGCAAGAAGAAAACACACAATAGGTCTGCATATCACTGCTGTAAATGTTAGACTTAGAAAAACCATTCGGACGGGAAATCACGATGTTCTCACTAAAACAGTAAAGTATTTGATATTCAAAGTGTTACGTTACGATGGTTTCACAAGAATTTTGAAAATCTGAATTTTAATGTTTTAGATACAAAGTGTGGCATTCCACAGGGATTTGTTTTTGGTCAAATTTTATTTAGCTTGTATATATTAATGATATTCATAGTACCAATAGTTTATAGAAGATATTAATGTTTTTACTGCACAATTTGACTTACTTAGATTAAATGAAATAGTACAAATAGTTTGGCTAGCTATAAGTTAACTTTCTTTCTTGTCCATCCAATGTTCACAACTATTTCATGGTAATCAACATATTTTATTGTTTCGAGACTGATCACACGGACTAAGCTATAAAACAAGGCAGAGTCCACAAAGTACATTATCAAAGAATTTTACTGTACTGTAGTATTCTTATTACTTTTACTCAATAATTTTAAAATTTAAATTATGAGGAAATAAAGCCTTTTAGCCCATCAAACAGAAAACTAATCACTAAATTCTGCCCTGATCCTCCAAATTATCATCAGTCCTTTCCTTAAACTCCTGTAAAGTTACAGCCTATACCATTCTACATCCTGATACCATCGTAACATCAAAAATGTCTCTGAAATAAGCATACAAATTGTTTTTTGTTTTGTTTTTACCTATGACTTTTGGCACAGGGGTGTAGTAAATGTAGAAAATGCAATCAGTCTGTTTAACCCTAGAATGCCGGCATGAAGCCACTATGACTCCATACCACTTGGTAGTAATGATCAAAAATTTAAAGCTGGCATTCTAGAGTTAAGTCTTGACTAACACTACAATTCCCAATACTATCCCTAAGATACATGTAAATATATAATGGAGATTGCGCTTTATTTGGTGTGGTGTGTTTATTGAAAAAAAAATTCTCCCATAAAAGCATATTTGATATGCAGGTTGAAAGTCATCCAGAAATAACTTGAAAAGGTTTTATGACTACGTGGTAGATCAAAAGTGATGGCTACACCAAAAGAAGAACATATCTAAAAAAAATTCAAGGACACAAAAATAAGAGTTCTACCATGGTTGGACATCACACACTGTACATACAAATGAGGATTTGTGGACACTAGTCACCTAGTATACTCAATCAGGTGTCATGAGAGAAGAGTCTGCTACCAACTTCATGTACTTTCAACTTTAAAGTTAAAAACATAATTAAAAGATATCTCATTTCATGAAATAATTTTTCCCAAAAGAACAAAAACTAAGAATAGAGTAAATTGTGTATAAGGTTTTTCTAGAATTCAGAAAGACATTTAGGCCTGGTATAATAACTTGCTAAAATTAATTATAAACATGTATACTAAGTGTTTTTTTACTCTCTTGAGTAAAAACATTTCATCAAATTAACTTAATCAAGATATCCACACAAGCTTTGGATTTATAACATTCTGGCCATATCTCAAGTTTCCTGAAAAAATTAAATATTTCATAGGTAATTTTAAAAATATCAGAAAATTTCTCTGCTATCTTCACATATAAGTGTAAATCCTACCAACTGCTAATTTGATATATTGAGGGAAAATAACAAGTTATATTAAAAAATGTGAAAACTACCTAATTATATTGAAAAATTGTTTTTACTTTAGGATATTTACTGAATGTGCAATTACTGAAGAAATGAACAAAAATAAGCTAACAATAATTTGGTTTGCTGAGGTATTCAATGAAAGATGTTTAAAAGATACATTTAGTTACAACTTCCATAAATTAGGTGATTGATGGACTTTCATTTCCCCATATTAAAAGTGGAATCCATGCTTATATTTATAATCTCAAGGTTTTTGTGTGATTCAGACTCCACCAATGTTCAATGAAGATATTTGTCAGGATAATAGACCAAGATCAGTTGCTTATGTTTATCCAATTTTTAAGGTTGGGTGATAAGAATAATCCTGGAACTTCTAGGAAATCAGAGATAGATCCCAAACTGATAATCATAAAGGCCTCTAATATCTTTGTGTTGTATCATTGAGACAAAAGTGCACAAAATGGCAGGTTAGGCTTCAGATATAACAATTTTTATTTTCCTAAAACTAAGTACTTAGTTTAACTTTAACTTAAGCCACAGAAATTAGAATAAGTTGCTGTCAACAGTACGTTAGTGAAAATAATCGCTTTATAGAATAAAATGAAATTGATGATTTCATAAAATAAAAAAAAAGAAAATGAAAGAGAGTTTCATTGGGTGGGGGGACAAGTGTAGGGTCAGCCTTGAAAGTTGAATTATTTAAAGACAAAATAGTCCTTTTTTTGTCAGATTTTATGTAAATATTAGTATTTAGGTTAAACTTAAAGAAGCCAGGCTCCAACTCTTAACCTTTGTTGTGCCTGTAGCAATGCATTATGACTACAGTTGTGAGGACGATACATAAAATCACAGTTTTACTTAGTTTTCTATTAGTTTTAATTATAGTTCTTACCAGTTAGTTCAGAATATGTTGTTTTCTTTTGTTCACCAGGAGTTGTTGCCATTTTAAATATGGTAAACTTCAAACAACTAGTACAAAATTTATACCAATTTGCTACAATAGTATTAGTAGTAGGAGTACTTTATATAAAAATAATTTCAGCAGCTGACTCACAATATTGCCTTTTTCGTTAAACTGTCTCCGTCACTAGAGTTAATCCTACTCACAATCACCCGCTGCTAGTAACGTATTAACACCATAAGAGGGCGTAAATTTAAAAAAAATGTTATTAAAAAGTTAGAGAAAAACGACTTTTAAATTCCAGAACTTTTTATTTGAACCAATGCCTTTGCGGCTTCATCAGGGTTAGTACATTCAAGAGGACTGTATATGATAAACTACTATAGTATTTTCAACGAGACTGTACATGACAAGCTGCTATAGTATTTTCAATAGGACTGTATATGACATATTAACCGTGATGAAGCCGCAAAGGCGAAACGTTGGTTCAAATAGAAAGTTCTTTTATAATTTTCTGGAATTTAAAGGTCGTTCTTCTCCAACCTTTTAATAAAAATGTGTAAATCTCTCAAGTGTGCACTACAAATTTTGAAAGACAATTAAAAATGTCATTTTCAATAATTCGCAAAATGAGCTACAAATATGACTTTAAAA
Source organism: Limulus polyphemus (assembly GCF_000517525.1). NCBI lineage: Eukaryota > Metazoa > Arthropoda > Merostomata > Xiphosura > Limulidae > Limulus > Limulus polyphemus. The sequence goes on from NW_013667044.1 coordinate 244,440, forward strand.
CCAAATATGGATTATATTTTAATGAATATATTTTAAGTGTTAAATTATTTGGAATACTAATTACCAATTTATTATTAATTTGGTTGGTTTGTCAGTCATCACATAAATATATTTTGAAAATGTAGTACATGTGTACCATACACATTTGAACAGTACATATAGACGACTGTGAAATACGGAAAAAAACACAAAAACAGATTTCTTTGTTAATTCACACTACAAATTTTCAGCTTATATCAATAAGCATATAAGCTTTCACTTTAATTGTTATGAGGCTTTGTACAGTTTGTTGAGCATGAGAATGAGTTATCTGTTTTATTTTATCTTTGTTAGTGTTGTAAGTATTCTATCTTGGGCGAGTTATTTTGTATTATTTGGTAAAAAGTAATGTCAAGTCAGTCCACAAAATGATAATTAATTTATTCATTTTTTTAATAAGTCAATAGCGTTTGTTAAAAGCTACGTTTGCTTGTAGGACTAACTTCAAATACAATGCAGATAACGTTTATCAGAATTTTTGAAAATTAGCATGGGCCTCACTCACAAATAAACGTACTTGCATAATTTCAGTCACAGAAGCAGTAACCCTCACTGTGTAATTCTAACTAAATCACAGATGAAATAGCTATCACTGCCTAACTGCCACTGAACTAACTCAATCATTAATTAACTCAATGCTTCATTTTTTTTAAAACTAACTCATTAACTGACATTTATACCAATTTTCGTTTGCTACATTCTGCATGAAATTTCCAGATTCTTAACTGTAATGAAACTTCTAGATATTGTGTCGTATCAATACCCAATGGCGAGCTTTCTTTAACAAACAAACATGTAAATTAAAACATTGAAAATATTACTTACGACATTAATTATTGCAAGCTGTTTAACATATAATCGTATAGTATATCATTATGTTTAATTGTAATAATTTCTGTTACATTTATCATTCAGGCTTTTATTACTGTAATTTTGTTTTTGTATTTATTATTGCTTTTACATTTCAGTTAGTTGTTTTCAACTTTGGGTTTTACTTTCGGTTTCTCGCTTTTAAAACTGAAAATGTATACAAAGGATAGATGTGGTCTCAGCGTCAAATATATATTGTTAAGTTAATTATTAACTATTGCAAGTTTTATATCTAATTACCTCACAAACACATAGTTAATTAAATATTAACTATACGATAGGTAAAGGATGAAATAGAAAGTTTTTAAACTTTTCTAACCATACTAAAACTTATAAATATTTTCTTACAATTGGTATAATTTTGGGGAGAAATTTATATATTAATGTAAAAATAATAGTTAAAAAATAATTCAATAATTTCGAGTTTTATAATTAAACGGAGAAATTTACAATGCAGTTTTTTTTAATACAATGTTTGTGAAAATTTATAAAACAAATAGATCTTATCATTAGCTCCCTTACTGGATACTTTTATTTCACTATTTTTAAACTTTCTTTATATATTCTTTTTTATATGTTTTATAACAATACAAAAAAGAAAACAAATGTTAGTTGTGAATATAAAAATATATATTACTTTAAGGTTTTGGAGCTGATTGATATTTGGTTTCGTTTCTTAAACCATCCAATATAATTTGTATAATCTACCGAAATATTAAACGCTTTCATTGTGCCCTTTTGGGTAAGTTTAGAAATATTTATTACAGAGAAAATTGCATTTTTTTTCATTTACAGAGAGTTAGATTTATTTCTTTTTAACTTTTTACAAGAGTTTTCGTTGGATACGAAATGTAGTAATTTAAGTTGTAAAAAAAACACTACTTTAATAGAAATAAGTAGCGGGTTAACGTTTAACTCGGTTGTTACAGCATTCACCTGGTGTGTGGAATTGTTTGTTTTGAATTTCACACAAAGCTACACGAGGGCTATCTGCGCTAGCCGTCCCTAATTTAGCAGTGTAAGACTAGAGGGAAGGCAGCTAGTAAAAACCACCCACCGCCAACTCTTGGGCTACTCTTTTACCAACGAATAGTGAGATTGACCGTCACATTATAACGCCCCCACAGCTGAAAGGGCGAGCATGTTTGGTGTGACGGGGATTCGAACCCGCGATCCACAGATTGCGAGTCGAGTGCCCTAACCACCTGGCCATGCCGGGCCCAGGTGTATGGAAGGTTTGGGACTCAAATCTGAAATAAGGAAACACTAAGTTTAAAATTGCTAAATGCATGCAGTTGTAATTTTATTTCTTAAACTGTTCTATCGAGAAGTTTCGAATAACTTATGAATCTAAGCATAATACTTGAAAGCTTCTAATCTGGTAGTCAATTTTTAACGAAAGAAAAGCCAACAACGTGAGAGCGTCATTCAAACTAGAGACAAAAGGTAACTCAGCATATACATTTAGATACATTTATTCAAAACATAACCTAATTATTTGCTTTTTTGAGAGTTAAAAATTATATCTGTGTTTTAAACACTCACATAATTGCAGCCGTATTCTCGTTAGCGTATTTTACAATATCAAATCCAATTTTTTCTTTTGTATGTGTTTCAGATATTCATGCAAAGCTACACAAGAATTATCTGAGCTTGATATCCTTAATTTTAAGCTGATAGACTAGAGGGAAAGAATTTAGCCAAAAGTACCAACCTCCATCTTCATGGGTTACATTAATCACCAAACGTTAACATCTAATCTTTCATACGGAATATAAGTTGATAAAAATCGCGTGTGTTATTAGAAACTCTGTAATGAAACAATTAGAAAATGTTTTAAACAACTTATTAGTTAAACCGTTATGTATATAAACAGTAATAATTTCATTATACACAGATGTTCTAGAAGTGAAAGGTAAACTTAATAAAAGTTATGTAGGATCTTCTTCAGTACCACAGCACTTGAAGTACCCAGAGGTGGTTCTTTAAGGTCATTCCTACATTTTCTCAAGCCATGATATAGTGGCCGAAAAATGATGGTGCTACTGGCCAATATAGTTTTCCTAAAAGATTGCTGAAACAACATTTATTACAATTTTCATAACATATCAATATTTCTGGCAGTTTTAAACTTTAGCAAGTTTAAAAGGGAAAGCGAACTTCAATTTTTATTACTAATAACACTTAATTAATAAAAAGGTATATGTTTTTGCGTAAATAAATGTAGATTTTCCCGCGTTTTTCTATAATTTTAGGTGACAGATAATGACATGCATCTGCTCCAAGAGCAAGTTCAAACTCTAATAATGATAACTGGTAAAATCTAGGAATTTCTTTAGTTTAACAATAAAAAAGGGATAATGTTTTGATTGTACAAAAAGCACATGGATTTGTATGTGACATTGGTTAGGTTTATATAGATTATATGTATGTAATACATACTTTCTGAGATTATATATATATATATAT
>NW_013667044.1:248663-257244 GCF_000517525.1 Limulus polyphemus
ATTCATCACTAGTCTCTCTCTAGTAATCAAAATAAAGGCAGTGTCAATGGACCAGAGTGGTGGCTTCCTGATATACTGTGAGATATACTGTCAGCCGTGAGAAAGCTAGACTGAACATTAAATATGTTTGTTGCACTTTCCCAAGTTGGTGGTCATGCCCAGCTTAGGCTCTGTTGAAACATCGTTTACTACTTTATGTTGGTTCAACTGCACTTGTTGAACCATTGGTCAAATCAGATAGTCTTGGCTACCTTGTTACAAGGCAAGGTATGAACAGTTCACTTTACAGTGACCAAACATATTACATTTAAAGCATATAATGTGTTCTACCTTTCAAAAGTGACGTCTGGGTGGGGCATCATTGAGAGAGGCTGTAACATAAACACCATAAAAGAACTTGGATAGTTTTATCCATTCACTTGAAGCAATGTATTTGTCCCACAGTGCTGGAATCTGTATGTAGTTGGTTAATCCTCAATGTGGCTCGAGCTCGGCGTGATGCAGGTACTTGGGTAGGTTATTCTTTCTGGGGTGTCATACACAACAGCTGACACTGCAGGCATTTTCCTCTCAAGGTTACCATTACATTCCTTGTCATGACAGAAGCTGACTCTGTTATGGTAAGAACGTTTCTCCCATCCAAATGACGTTTTATTGGTTCTCTGGGTAGCCCCTCAATAAACTTATCAATGCGGATATCATCACAACCTAATGAGGCCATGCAGGGTATGTGTTGCCATGCAAATGGTCAAATAAACCGTTTTAGCAGCCAAACTTTCAGTGGTCTGTCTTCTGAGCCTTGAACTCATCTTGATGGATTGTTTGATTTTTCACCAGGTCAACTCATTGAAGCAGCAGGGCAATGACTATATTCCAGTCCCAAAATTGCACATTTCTTAAATGTACAGAAATTAAAACTGATGTAAGGTCATTCTTGAGACTCGCAACATAATGCTGGAGATTTATTCTGAAGATTATGAAGATTACTGCCTTATTACAGATTTAATTAAAAATTCAAACTGATCAAAGTAATGTGGGGTGACACACGTCAGATTACCTTTGCACAACTGAAACAGTTACTAACTGTCACGATAGTCTTAAAGAACCCTGACTTCACTAGAGAATTCTTTGTCCAGACTGATTCTAGTAATCGAGGGATATGAGCCATGTTAAGTTAGTATGATGAGAATATATTTCTTCATTCTGTTATATATTATAGGTTAAACAGTCCTTAAATACCTTTTCAGTCCTTGCTTTACTGAGAAATTCTCTGTCCATACTAATGCTAGTTATCGAGGAATATGAGCCATGTTAAGTCAGTATGATGAGAATGGTTGTATTATACTGTTATATACTTACGACATTTGTAACAGTTCTTAACCACCCCTATAGTCTTATGGAACACTGACTTCACTAGGTAATTCTTTGTCCACACTGATGCTAGTGGCCAAGGGTTATCAGTTGTGTTAAATTAGTATGATGAAAACATTTTGGATCACCCTGTCATATACCACAGACGAAAATTACTTCCTCGTGAGTGTAACTATTCAGTTATAGAAAAAAATAGTGTCTGGCTACTGTGTGTGTGAGCTGTCTGTAAACTACATTGCTGTCTATATGGTGTTCCTTTCCCAGTAGCAACTGACCATCACCCACTCCGTTGGCTATCGACAACTCAAGGGAAAAACTAACATTTACTTCAGTGGAGACTTCAACCATATCAAATGTCCATCAAACCAAGACGTGGGGTCACTAATTGGAAGACTAATGCACTATCCCGGATCTATTAGAACTAAATATATTTGGAGATCATTATATATAAATTAATGACAATTATTGTATGGCTATATCTGTGTTTTAGTATTTTAATTTATCTTCCATGGGGAAAAATAATAGATGGATTCAGAATTAATATAAAGTTTGTCTTGTTTTCCCTTTTTTTACGGAATCTGAACGCATTTAATTGTTGTAGACCTAAGTAATTTATTTACGGGTACTTGTGTTTTTGATCAGCAATACATTTCACTCGTTATATGTTATTTTTAGAAATTACAGTATTTGATTTAACCATTCCAAGATGATGAGTTCAAATAAAATGTTTAGCTTTTATCCTAAACAGTGGGAGGGAGTTATGTAACAGTAAACATCTGGGTAATTAGCTTTACTACTTTACCTCACCCATGAACTAACTACAACGCCACCAAACACTTATTGTCTCCGTGAGTGAATGTATTAATTTCCATAATGTAGGCTACAGTAAACTTACACCCGTGAAATCAGACAGCATGAAAGTATAAATACTGTCATGCTGTCTGATTTAATGACTCAGAGTAATCTGTTTGTCGAGTAAAAGCAGTTAATTTCATGAGTTATACAATATATAATGATTACAAAACCCTTTTGTAGAAGTAACCAATGCTAAGATAGGAACAGAAATCACAGACACACAACTCTTTATTTAACCCTATTTAATGGGGTCGAAGGGTTCAACCTTGTTACCTCTATAATAAGTGAGCTATGTTCTTTTGAATTAATTATTAAAGCACAAACCTTGTCTCAAAATGAAGTGCAACTGGAACAGTGTATCTGCATCACGTGATATAGGGGTCAGACTCCTACTAGATCCTACACAAGAGATGGAAATTGGTATCCAATTATAGTCTAGCGTGCCCTTTCCTGCTTGTACGTGCTTTTGATTTGTAAATATATGTAGTTTTGTTTCTATTCCTCTTCAGTTTATACTATCGAAATTAATCAATTAGATAAGAACATAGTGCAGAGATAAACAAAAACACCATGAATAGGAGAAGAAGAAAAAGAAACTTTATTGGAGAACTTCATCACAGTAACTTTATGGGATGTAGGTGAATCATCTGTTATTCCAAATATACTTTTTACTTTTCTTTTAGCCTGTAGGCCTTGGTTGATACTATATTGTGAGCTGTAGCATACTAACTCGATTCAACACAATTATATCATACTTTATTAGGTACGGTTGGGAAAGCTTACTATATTTTCTTTTAGCATTAGTTAAAGTTTATCACAAACCTGTTTTTTCAGACTTTTCATCAACATTTTATTTCCAAATTTTCTAATGAAATGTTTACTTTTGCTAGAGATGCTCAATCCCAGTATCTGATTCCCCCAACATTCTATTTTGAAATTACAGCTACTTCATCTAACGTTTGTAAGAAGCTTTCTACATCTTCCTCTTTGTAGTCATAGAATAAAGATATATCATTTGTTAGGCCTGCAGCTCTAATTAGACTGAAGATTGAAAAAATGGCATAACCAAGAGAGGAAGGACATTCAGCGGATTAACTTCTATTACAAATATTATAAAAGCAAGAAGGATTAAATGGGCTGGACATGTTGTCAGAATGGAAGACAATAAACTGCCCAAGATTGCTATGCTTCGAAGAACACAAGGTAGGAGACCATTAGGAAGACAAAGAAAAAATTGCGAGATAATGCTGCAGATGGCTTCTTTGATTTTGGCATAAAATATGAAGAGCGGTCAGATGTTGGACAGAACAGGAATAGTTGAAAAACTACGTGAGAGCGGTCAAGGGTCAACAGGCACGTGTGCTATAGGAATAGTATTAGTTGTTTGGGAAGATCTTACGTCAACTTGTCCTACATCTAAAGCATTAATAATGGAGGGCGTAGTTGTCTTCCTTTGTAAGTTTTACACGAGAGATGTTTCTAGGTTGTTGTTGTTTTTTTTAAGTGTGTTCCAACCAAGCCAAATACTTATTCTAATCACTTAACTCTACTCAACTTTTCTTATTCTCAAAAATTCTTGGTTGGAGTTATACTAATTTAATAATAATGAAATTATGCAAGAATGCAAAGATCGTCAAAAGTTGACTACATGTAATATTATAATCATCTTTTACAGGAATAGAGTGAGGACGTGCAATTTAACTTCAACCTCGAAAACTTAGTCACGATAAGACACACACAAAGTCCAGCAACATACAAATAAAAGTTCTGAATAATAATGTGTATATATAAAGCACAAAAATATGTGTATTTGTCTGTTTGTCTGTTATCTAACTACTCCTACGTCATTGGACTAATCTCAACCAAACTTTGTGGGATGATAGTTTGGAACAAGGAGCATGTTAATGGTGGTTCACAACCTCCTCCACCTCCAATTATTGCTGTTACTGAGCATTTATTATCTTTGACGTAAATTAACGTTAACTACATTCATAGATAGTGCCACATCCTTACACCAAAAACAAACAAACTTTAATTTGAACTTTCTATAAAACAATATACAAACAGTGTGGGTGGAGGGTGCAAACACGTCTTATAACACTTACACTCTCTATGAAGGAGTGCAATGAAAAAAATGGCCGCCACTATTGCAGTACTACATAAACTCATTTGAATTTTCTTCTCCAACAGCCACCGTAAGGCTGCTTTGAAGAGCTGTCTTTTGAGTTTTACCAACTTCCTACTTTGATCTGTGACCTTTCAGCTTCGGCCCATAAGACACTTCTGCAACGAAGGACTGTCTATTAATCATGGAAACAGTGGAAGGACATTAAGAGCTGAGTGTTGAACGTGGGTAACAGAAAGCACCCCTACCGCCACCACTTTGGCCGCTACCTCTTCCTACAATGTTACCTGACTGTTGCACAGTGTATAACATGTATTAAGTTAGAAAAGTTAGGATTTTTGTGTTATTTATCATAGCATCCACCCACAAATTTTTTAAAGTTCATAATCCGGGCAAAGGACGAGTACCTCAGCTTTTAATGTAATAAATGAAAATAAAAAGTGAACTAGTGAAACATAATAACATTTTTAGTTAGATTATAATGAAAATATTTTCTTTATAATACTTAACTAAGTTATTAGAAACATTATTCATATCTCCAGCATTGTAATTACAAACAGTTACTTATTAGACGGTTTTTAATTAGACTGCTAATCTAGTTATTAAGAAAACTAGAAATAAGTAGATTAGCAACAAATACTGAAAGTTAATCGCACTTTGTAAGAACATTCCTCTACATGGGCGTCGACTTCCAAGAGATCAGGTTTAAGTTCACCAAAGACACATAATTTCATTAAAGCTGCATTATTAAACTTGGCAGGTATGTGTACGAATGGGAGAATTTTGATTCCATTTTCTTTGCCCATACTTATAGTAAAAATAGCCATTGATTTCGAGATATAGCTGGAAGCTTGTGAATTGGTAGGTTTTGAGTTTTTGTTTGCTTCAATTTTTTGTTTTTAAATTGTAAATTGAATTAAAATATATGTTTAGCTTTATCACAGTGGCTTTTTTTTGGGTCGGAGGATTCTCTTTCATAACCATAGCCTTCACTTTGTAGATAAGGGTGTTGCTCCAGGTTGGTTTAGGTGCGATTTCTGAGGTCATTACTGTCTTAAACGCTGTGAGAGTTTTTCATCGTTGGTGGGGAATATTGAAGGCTCTCTTAATCTTTGAAATATTGTGTCTTTTTGTTCTACGTCATTTAACAATATCACTATAAGAATATTCTTCTTCAAAAAGTATGTGACATAATTTTCCATCTATAAATCTGCTGTAGCAGCATTATTTTGTTGAATGAACTAAATATATACATGTAAACGTTATTATCTTGTCGCCATAACATAAATCCCCCATGTCTCCTCCAGATCCCCATATAAAGGAGTATAGCCATCCATAATTTTGAATTACTAGCCAGAGAGAAGACAGGCAGTCAATTGCAATTCAGAAACTAAGGATTTGAGCCGAATAACAGGATCTGCAGTCACCTTTGTGACGTACTCACAGCTAAAAGTGCGGAAAATCAAGTCTCAAAAACCCAGCCGAACCGTCTAACAAACCACGCCAGGCCACCATGATAAGAGATTTAATACAGCGAAGAATCCAACCAAGGTGTGGGTTTTTATATTTTATTTATTTTATATAACTCTTCTTATAATCTTCTTTATTCACTTTCAAATCACCATCCAAGTACGTTAATTATTAGTTTTTTTAAAACCTTTCTTAACTCTTTTATTGTCATATAGTTGAGATTTTGCTGATATATTTTAATCATGAAATATTTAATTGTTTATGGAATTAAAACAGTTTAAGGCACCTATTGGCAGAATTCTCACTGTTTCATAAACGTATATACTACTGTCGGCTCTAATATGATCTTGTAATGAGAAGAGGACTTGTTAGTACTGAATAAACCCTGACTACATTTGTACAAGACATTGTTTATAAAATGAGATATAAGATGCTAGTAGAATATAACCTGATGTATACTGTTTTCAGAATCAGAATATGTCGTATTAGTACCATCTTACAAATGGTTTTAAACTTTGAAATGCACTCATTTCAAATGAGAGGATCATTTGTTTTTATCACATCAAACCCGATATGTATCTTACAACGGTTCCTTTTAAACAAGAACAAAACAAAACAAAAACGTCAGTGACTTGTTAGATATCCTTAGTGTTTCTAAGGTAATTGATGTTAAGATTAAACAGTGATATTTCAGTAGTCAATAAAGCCTGGTATAATTTATACAAGACGGTGTTTTTATTTTGCTTGCTTTTGAAATAAGGTGTACAAAAAAAAAAGGATTTGTGTATATATTGTTACGCCTCCGTTCGTTAGTTAATTTTCCGTAAAAATTCTTTCCGAAGAAACTTTAGCGATACAAGTCCTTTCTTAAATAAAACTGGTTTATTCTTTCTAAATACAACTTTGCAATACACTTAATTTCCACAGTCGGGCTATAACAAATGCTATAATTCATAACGAACGTCTCACGTGCTCGACTCAACTGTCAATTACCCCTCTTGCCGTCACTTCTTGACGGCTTATATATACAAGACCACCGCATATCTAGTAGCCTCTCGAGACTTCAGGAAGGGACGTGAACGTTCGAGAAGCGCATGACATGTTACTAGGGTCACGTGACCTCCGCTGTCGTAACAATATATATATATATACCTTATCCAGCATTTCGTCATGTACAAACTATACAACATATTTTTTTTTACGCTCGCTCTCAACTACCTTCTATCAGACCCGGCATGGCCAGGTGGTTAGGGCGCTTGACTCGTAATCTGAGGGTCAGGGGTTCGAATCCCCGTTCCCGTGGGGCATTATAATTTGATGTTCAATCTCACTATTCGTTGGTAAAAAAAAGTAACCCAAGAGTTACTTGGGTGGTGATGACTAGCTGCCTTCCCTCTAGTCTTTCAGTGCTAAATTAGGGACGGCTAGCGCAGATAGCCCTCGTGTAGCTTTGCGCAAAATTCAAAACGAACAAATCGTCTATCAGTACGTCACTTAATTAAACACCAACGCTGAAAACGAGCAGGGCGTTTACCATTGCTCTGGTATTGTTGCCTTTTATGGCAATTTTACCGGTCGTTGGAATCAGAATTAAAACAAAAATACATTTAAACAATGCCGAAATGTCAACTACACCCTGTTTCATAATAAAGTCTAACTTCAAAAACAGTTGTTGCAAAAACAAGTTAAAGAAAGATAAGATCGTGTTTGAAAGGAATGACAAACTGAGGTCGAAATAACAATTCATTTTATGCAGATTAGCTGATATGACTTTCCCAAGCCTTACATGAAATGAGATGCACGAAACACTGATCAGTACACGGTTTCTAAGCAACCTGGCCAAATACTATTATCGATGTCACAAACCGGGAATTCTTAAATCAATGACACTGTACGCTAGTCTACAGAGGTTGACGTACTTCGCCATTATAATTAAAACTCACTGCTATATTTTCACCGTTAAAACCCCATTAAGTCTTTCTAAATAAATCTGAACCGCTATAAGAAACGTAAGTTATAATATAATGATCTTGTTGGTTTCTTTGATTATTTATTCTCAGAAATGTTTTGTATTTTTCAGAGAAGACCTGGCAAAGTTTCAGACAATGCATAGTTTGAAACCAAAATATGCTGTTGTTGTTTCCAAAATAATGCCTTACCTTTGTGATAAAGGCACAAAGGTACTTGATGAATTTTCTATTTGCTTATTGAAAGACCATTGATCAATAGCTATATCACTCTACGTACGTTAATAAACCTTTACGTTATGAAGCCTGTACTCACGTGCTCGTTCTTTATATCAATAGTGAAGCATATTTTTAGACACGGAAGTTCAGTGATGATTTGCATAATTTAAACATATTTCTTTAAACAAAAAACCTCGTCCCGATCTACTGAAGAATCTAATTGTATCCTTAAACAGAAAACATCATCCCGAGATACATCAGGCCTAGCTGTAAACTTTTTGCTTAATCTAAAAATATCATCCTGATATTTGTTAAGTAGTAGCCTATTATATCACCTCAGTCTGATTATTAACTAAATTTTTATTTTCAATAACTAGATTTGATCCTGGATTTTCTCAATAAAATGTTTGGTGTGTTATCTACTCGACAGAATATTTTCAGTAGGACTATCCAGGTTTTGTTGCCTTCTATGGTAGTGTTACGTCTCCGTTTGCTAATTGATTTTCCGTAACTTCGTTCCGACGAAACTTTAGCGACACAAGTGCTTACTTAATAAAACTGGTTTATTCTTTCC
>NW_013667044.1:258244-262081 GCF_000517525.1 Limulus polyphemus
AGGTTTACTGTAGTGTGTTATCTAGTTAATGGTCTGTTAGTAAGTTTTTTTTTATGTTTCTTTTCTCGTGTGTAGTTCGTATCCTATTATTTAGTTTTATTCCATTTCATCGTATTTGATCCTGGGTTTTTTAAATAAAAGTTTGGTGTGTTATCCACTCGACAGTGCTCTCTGTCCACTTAGTATTATAACTAAGTCCCTAGGACTGAATTCTAGGCTTAGGTTAATATGTAAGGATGAGCAGATTGGCTGGTTTGACTTGTGAGATCAGTTTAACGGGAGAAGGGAGCTTTTAGAATAGATGGTTTATATTTAAATAGGGTAGGATCTGGCTTGTTTGCTAGGGCTATTAAATTCGAAATGTTTCACGTGGAAGTTACTGAATACTAGTGAGCCCAAAACTAAGCCTATTTGTTGTTGGTAGTATTTACCTTCATTTTGGAATGTTGTGTTTATACAGAAGGCTAGGAGTTCTAATATTGTGGCAATTGTCAGTGAAGTGTGTTCCTTAAGAATTCTGTCATTTTAAAGCTGTTTGCGGTGTATTTGTAGTACGTCAGGAATTGGTACGTTAGTAAAGAGGTTGAATATGTCGAAGCCGATCGTGCTGATCGTTTCGTTTGGTGATGCTACCATGGTTGCTTTTATAATCTGTACAAATTGCGTTCAGTTCATTGCATATGAGGGTGTTCAGCTGTTAATACAGGGTGTCCGGAAAGTGTGGAATTATAGGCACTTCAACGAATTTTATAGAACGTGTTCCAGATACCGTTCTTGTAATTCAAAGCAAATTTGGAGACGGTATTTCCATTCTCTTTGAACACTGCAAAGCACATTCGTGTCGCTGTCAATGGTCAGACACTCGTCGCGAATTCACTGTTTTGCTAGCAGCTTCCCAACAACATTGGGAATGATGTTTTTCTTTCCCTCTGAATGGTTTCCATTAAATTCAGCAGTAACCTTGCCACACAGAAAGATTAACTGGACCTTCTTATGCTCTGACAGCGTCATAATAAGTCACGTATCTTAAATTAAGTAAAGCTGAAATCAACTATGGTTCCAGATTTTTCAGAAAACCCTGAAGTATTATTAGCATTTCCACAAGAATATCTAGCTGGAGGGTGGCATGATCAGTCTCTGTAGTTATTCTAAGAAAATATAAATGAAATAAATGTAACATGGCTCATCAGGTCGGCTGAGATACGACGGAAAAAGTAGTGGTCGAGGCGTTATTTATCTTACCACTTGCATGAACAACAACTATTATTGTATAAACTAGATGAAGTATCTGAATTGTTATCATTATCAGTTATAATTAAGTAGCTATCTAAGCTCTGTCCACCATATGGAATCGAACCATAAATTTTAGCATAAACTCACTGCTGACCCACCGGGAGAAATAGAGTTTGTTTTAGCTCAAAGACCCACAACTGGCTATCTAAGCTCTGTCCGCCATGTGGAATCGAACCACATATTTTAGCATAAACTCACTGCTGACCCACCGGGAGAAATAGAGTTTGTTTTAGCTCAAAGACACACAACTGACTATCTAAGCTCTGTTCACCATGGGGAATCGAACCATAAATTTTAGCATAAACTCACAGCTGACCCACCGGGAGACTAGAACAAGGGTAAATAAGAAGAGATGTTAGATACACATCTCTAAATGGGAAAAATAGATAATTTATTAACCCAATTTTTAAGTTTTAGAAATATTCGAATATGGAATTAGAGAAGAGCATGGCTTCGATTATATTGCTTAAAAACAAAGAAATTATTTCAGTTGCGAAAAAAAAAAGTTCTTTCCTATTATTTAAACTAGAGCCACTTGTTGGCGTCCTCAAGTGTGTCAGCTGTAATGTTTGGATTTACACCGCTAAAAGGAACGAGTTGAGTTCTTCATAAACATCCTAATGGCCATGTTTAGCCACACTTGGTAATGAGCATGTTCTATTAACTACCAAGTTGAGACTCGAAGGAACGAGTTGAGTTCTTCATAAACATCCTAATGGCCATGTTTACCCGCTCTTGGTAATGAGCATGTTCTGTTGAACAACAGATTTCAGTTCTTGATTTGTGCAGATGAGGAATTATTGGAGGGAAGGAAAACAAAAAGGGTCAGAAAAGGATGTGAATGATAAACTTAAGGAGATTATAGTTATAGGTGATTCCTTGACAAGGCGTGTGGATAGGGTAGTCTGTGGGGTCAATAGGGAGAAAATATATTACACTACCCAGAGACACGGGTGGAATATATACGTGCTAGAGCAAGAGATATAGTAAAGGGGGCTAACAATGATGTAGTTTTAGTTGTGCACGTAGGAGGTGATAATATATGGAACGGTAGGTCAGAGGAACTAATTAATAAATACAAGGGGTTGATAAAGGCGTTTAAGAAAAGGGGCCATAACTTAATTGTGTCAGAGATACTGCTGAAAATTAACTGTGTAGATGAAATTATAAGTAGGTCCCTAGGGCTGAATGCTAGGCGTAAGTTAATATGTAAGGATGAGCAGATTGGCTGGTTGAATTTGTGGGATCAGCCTAATGGGAGAAGGGGGCTTTTTGGAATAGATGGTTTTATATTTAAATAGGGTAGGGTCTGGCTTGTTTGCTAGGGCTATTAACTCAGCTGTAAGGGAAGTTTGAAACTAGGACTAGGCAGTAGTATAGAAGTAGTTATAAGATTAGGCTTAATTGTTACTACTATAATGCTAGAAGTATAAGAAATAAAATCTCAATTCAGAGCACTGATAGGAATGGATGGTTTTGATATAATAGGAATATCTGAAAATGGTTAAATATAAATTATTTTGATGACAAAAATTTATTTTTAATACAGGGTTACAGGCTATTTAATAGCGATAGAGTACTGAAGAGAGGGGAGGAGTGGCTTTGTATGTAAAATGTGAGTTACATCCTGTTGAAGCTAAGGATATCAAAGATAATAGCAAGGAGATAGAATCCACTTGTGTTTCTATTAGCGGATATAAAGGGAAAAGACTTTTAGTGGGATTTTTTTCAGACTACCAGATGATACTGATGAAATTAATAGAAAATGTTACAATGAGGTTAAGATTTTAGCTGTTAATGAGGTCATAATTATGGGTGATTTTAATTTTCGGCATATAGAATGGCAAATGCTAGAGTCAAACCGTAAGGAAGAAAGATTTTTGGAAACTGTTAAAGATGGCTTTCTTCCCCAATTGGTCAAGGAACCTACTAGAAACAATGCTATTTTAGATTTATTGTTAACTTCAAACATAGAAATCATAGAAAGGGTGGAAATTAGGGGGACAGCTGGGTGCAAGTAATCATTGCTCTATTAGGTTTGATGTTTTGCTGCATATGGAAATCAGGAATAATGATATTTTGGTTACAAATTTCAAAAAAGCAAATTTTGAAGAGATGCGACAAGAATTATCTGTTGTAAATTAGGCATCTAAGTTATTTGGAGACACTGATCAAATGTGGAAAATCTTTAAAGATAATTTTTTAATTATTCAAGATAAACATATTTATTATAGAAAGAGAAGGGTGGCTGTAAGTAAAAAACCAGGTTCGTTTACAAAGGGCATAAGAGATAAAATTGAAGAAAAGCATCACAAGTTTAAGAAATTTAAATTGACTGGTATGACGGGAGATTTAAAAGATTATAGAAGATCAAGAAAGTTGGTCAAACAGGAAATTAGGACATCAAAAAGGATGTATGTAAAAAGGTTGCCTGAAAATGTAAACATTAACAGAAAAGATTTATTTAAAGGGTAATAAAGGTAAGTAAAATAAGGGTAAGTAAAATGTTAGGATTGTTGTAGAACCTTTGAGATATCACAAAAG